>NW_007067414.1:0-3187 GCF_000164805.1 Carlito syrichta
ACCATCAAGAGAGCAGGGAGACAGCCTACAGACTGGGAAACAGTATTTGCCAGCTCCAGGTCTGACAAAGGCTTAACATCCTGGATCTACAAGGGACTCAAATGTGCTGAAAAGAAAAAAACAAGCAACCCCATTATAAAGTGGACAAAAGATATGAACAGACACTTCACAAAAGAAGACATCCGAGCAGCCAACAAACACATGAAAAAATGCTCAACCTCACTAATCATCAAGGAGATGCAAATCAAAACCACACTGAAATACCACCTAACTCCAGTCAGAATGGCAATTATCAACAACTCAAAAAATAACAGCTGCTGGAGAGGGTGTGGTGAAAAGGGAACACTTCTACACTGTTGGTGGGAGTGTAAACTAGTGCAACCTCTGTGGAAAGCAGTGTGGCGATTCCTAAAAGCTCTAAAAATCAACCTTCCATATGACCCCGCAATCCTCCTACTGGGAATACACCCTGAAGACCTCAAATCACTCTATAAAAAAGATACCTCCACATGTATGTTTATCGTAGCGTTGTTCACAATAGCAAGAACCTGGAAACAACCATGCTGCCCATCAAAAGAGCACTGGATTTAAAAAATGTGGTACATATACACAATGGAATACTACGCAGCCATAAAAAAGAACAAAATCATGAGTTTCGCAGCAACCTGGATGGAACTAGAGTCTACAATACTGAGTGACCTCTCACAGAAACAAAGATCTGAGAATCACATGTTCACACTCATATAATGGACCTTGAACATTCAATGTAATACTATAAGAAAATGTCTGACGGTACTGGGAAACTTTTGGGGGGGGATGGGATTAACAGTCGCAAATATCTGTCTGGGGATGGGGAGACATCTCTTATCAACAGGGTGCCTGAATGAAACGTAATTGTACACCTAACCCTTAACTGTACCCTACAAAATCATAATAAAAAATATTGATTAAGGAAAAGAAGGAAAGAATGCTCATTTTTATCACTTCTATTAGACAATGTATTGAAAATTCTGGCCAAAGCAATTAGGAGAAAAAGAAAGAAAGAAAGAAAGAAAGGAAGGAAAAAAGAAAGAAAGAGAAAGAAAGAAAGGGCATCCAAATGGAATTAAATAAGCACAGATATCTCCATTTGCAAATGGCTTGATCTTATATCTAGAAAACCTCCCAAAATTTATTAGTTGTTAGAGCTAAAAAATAAATTCAGCAAAGTTACAATATACAAAACAAGCATGCAAATATCAGTTGTATTTCAATACACTAATAATATGCAATGTACAAAAGAAATTAAGAAAACAATTCCATTTGCAATATTATCAAAAAGTAAAATACTTAAGCATAAACTTATCTCTGGAAGTTTAAGACTTGTGTACTTAAACCTATAAAACATTACTGAAATTAGCAAAAACCTAAATAAACAGAGATATATTTCATATTTATGGATTGGGAGATTTAATATCATTAAGATGACAATACTACCCAAAGTGATCCATAAATTTAGTGCAACCCTAATAAAGTTCCAATGGAAATTTTTTTACAAAAATAATAAAACCCATCCTAAAATTCATATGGAATTTCAAGGGACCCAGAATTGTCAAAAAATTCTTGAATTCTTTGGAATTCTTGGAAGGCTGAGGCAGAAGGATCACCGGAACACAGCGGGTCGAGGCTGCAGTGGCTGGGAGTGACCACTCCACTCTAGTCTGGACAACAGAGCAAGACTCCAACTCAAAAAAAAAAAGAATGAACAAAGTTGGAAGATCCATAATTTCTGATTTCAAAACTTACTACAGAGCTACAGTAATCAAAGAAGTGTGGTACTGGCGTAAATATAGGCATATATACCAAAAACATAGAATTAAGAGTCCAGTAATAAACCCAAATGTCTATGGTCAATTGATTTTGACAAGGAATCCAAGACTATTCATTGAGGGAAAGAATAGTCTATTTAACAAATGGTACTAAGAAAATTGAATATTCACATGTAAAAGAATGAAGTTGGACCCTTACCTTATAGCATATGCAAAAATTAGCACAAAACATAAATTCAAGAGCTAAAACTATAAAACTTTTTTTTAAAAACCTAGGGAAAAATTTGTATGACCTTTGATTTGACAATGATTTCTTAAATATAACACTAATACACTAAAAAGTAAAAATAGATAGTTTGAGCTTTATCAAAATTAAAAACTTTGGTGTCTGAGCAGACATTCTCAAGAGAGTGAACAACTCCATAGAATGGAATAAGATATTTGTGAATCATGTATCTGATAGGAATTTAATATCTAGAATATAAAAAGAACTCTTAAATCTTGACAATAAAAAAAACCCAATTAATAAATGACTATCTCTAAAGATGATATTCAGATGACCAATAAGCAAATTAAAAAATGCTCATCATTAGTCATTAGGGAAATGCAAATCAAAACTAAAACAAAATGCCTTTTCAAATCAGTGCATGGTTATTTATTACAGCAGCCTGAGCTGACTAAGACAATATATAATTGCCTATCATTAAGCCATAAAAAGGAATAAAATGTTGATACATGCTATGACATGGATGAACATTAAAAATCTATGCTATTTGAAATGTCATACATAAAAAAGTGAATTATTTTCCATATGTGAAATACCAAGACTAGACAATTTTATTGAAACACAAAGGAGATTAGAGGTTACAAGGAGTTGGCTGAAAAGTATATATAAAGTTATTTCTTAATAAGTACAAAGTTAATTTGAGCAATAGAAAAGTTTTGGAAATAGATCATGGCCATGATTGCAAACATTGTGAATGCAATTCACACTTCAAAAGTCATACTTAAAAATGGTTGAAGTGGCAAATTTGACATTATATATATTCTACCACAATACAACAAAAATGTATAGTAAGAAAAAAAGAGTGGGCAGTGGAAAAACATTGCTAGTTGTCATAGGAAGGGAATAAGACTTTTCTCCAATTGTTGATGCTCTATATCCAAAATTGGTGAATATTTTTAGAATGGAATATATTGCTATAAAGACCATGATTACCCTTTCTTTAAATGTGGTTCCACAAACCTTGAACAATTATTAAGAAGTATAAGAAAGGGATTGGCAGTAGTGGGAAATTGTCAGGGGAGGTAGGGTGGGATTGGCAGTTGAGGGAAGCTGCTATGGGAGGGAGGGGCATATTTTATCAACAAGGGTACCT
>NW_007067414.1:3216-77791 GCF_000164805.1 Carlito syrichta
CCCCACATCTTTATAATTAAAAAAAATAATAATAAATAAATAAATAAATATGGTTCCAAACTTTTGATGTATGGGACGTAGGGAGCTTCTTAAAAATATTAATTCCAAGCCGGGCTCGGTGGCTCAGCCTGTAATCCTGCGTCTTTGGGAGGCTGAGGTGAGTGGATTGTCTGAGCCCACGGGTTCAAGACCCGCGTGGGCAGCGAGACCTCATCTCTACAATAAATCAAAAAAAATCAGCCGGGCGTGGTAGCGCATGCCTGTAATTCTGGCTACTCGGAAGGCTGAGGTGGAAGGATCGCCGGAGCCCAGCAGGTCGAGGCTGCAGTGGCCAGGAGCGGCCACTGCACTCCAATCTGGGTGACAGAGTGGGACTCCAACACACACAAAAAAAATTAATTCCTTAACCTTGCCTTGAGTTAGATAGATGATAGATAGATAGATAGAAAGATAGATAGATAGGTAGATAGATAGATTTTTAATCTGGGGAACCAAAAAAATGTAGCTTTGGGCAAGATCAGGAGAATAGGGAGAGTGGGACAAGGAGGTCATGCTATTTTGGTCAAAAATTGCTGAACACTCAGAGTGGTGTGGGCAGGTGGGCTTGTAAATCACCCATCATGAAATGGGCAAATGTGTTCAAAGACTCTCCCCCAAAAATAATTCACTGAAGTCGAACACATCCTCTCACAAAAACACTAGCTGATACACTGATGCTGATGGGTTCCTAGAACACTTACCTAACAGGAGAATCCAGTACTACAAGGGACCTGACCGCCAAAAAATAATTTCATTTTTTGGGGGGAATCCCCCTTGTATTTATCTACAAGTATACATGTGTTATGACCAGAGTGCAAGAAGGTAGATTGCCATTACACAAAGAATTTAATTAAGAGTTCTTTATTAATGGTGGCCACTGAGAGAGGACTATTGTCCTAAAGGGCTCTGGGCCCTGAGGGAAGCAGGCTGTGGGCGTATAAAGGCAAAAACTGCAAGGATGCATAGCAACTTAGCAGCCATAGCAACCATAAACTAGCAACTTAGCAACTGAAATGGGAACTTTTGATTCTTAGGGAGTTTTGATTAACTGTGTGTCCCAGGAACAGCCAGTGACTGGAACAATTAGGGCAGTTACATGGAGACAAGGTGGAAGGACTACTATACAATGGAGTTACCTTGGTTAGGTCACGGAGTTACCTTGGTTAGGTCACTAACAAAATATAGGCTTATAATATGAGAATGTAACAATGGAGTTTTGCAAGGCATAACATTCGAGTTCACTTAACAAAGCATACAATTACATGGAACTTGTGGCTAAGGAGTTTCCAAACAATCAGGAGAAATAGTTTATGGGAAATAGGAATGTGGGTCTGTGAGTACAAGGAACTTATTTTAGTCACACGTGGGGGGGGGGCAGGCTTTATCTGTGTAGCAAGCAGCTAAGATGGAAGATTTTTAACAAAAATGCAGTTACAGGCTATTATAAGTTTTAAAGACATTTTACATGAATACAGTAATATTTTAGTAACACCACGCCATCATTTCTAGTTTCATTCAATAAAAATGTGCCCTAATGTCCTTTCTATAGTGTTGAATGAACAATGATATTATTCTAGCTCTATACATTTTCATATATAAAAATAGTCACCACTCCAAGTTAATCCCTACTTAAGCACTCTAATTAGTATTCAGCGAACAGATAACTCATCCAGTTTACGATGCTAGAGAACTTTTAGAATTCGTGTATAATATTATAGGTCATTTCTAAAGTGTTTTAAGATGGGGACTTTTTGCAGTAGAGATTTCCATAATGCTAAAAAGACCTTGAAGTTTAAGGTTATGTGTCAAACTGACTGGATATATATTGTAAAGCTATTGTATATTAGTCAATTTTTTTTGTGCATGCTTGACCTAACTGAATTGTATACTTCTTGAGGACAGAAACTATGTATGCATTTCATTGTGTTTCCCATGAAATCTAATAATGTTATTGACCAGACTAATCAACTGGTATGTCAACAGGCTAATTGACTTAATGTGATATTATTCATAATAGCAATTGAAGTCTCTTTAGAAAATATCAGTAGAGCATTAATATGATTAGGATTGCTGGTCATATTGTCTTACCTGGGAACACAGAACAGACAAAGGCAACCATAACAAAACTAGCTGCTGGAATGTCAGGAGAAAAATTATAAAAGAAAAGAAGTGAGTAAAAGAAAAACTGAATCCTGAGCAGCATATATGGTTTTTCTTTTCTTTTTAATTGTTGCTCTATTTTGCAATTCACTTTGTATCATTACACATTTTTTGACTTACAGAACAACCTCAGAAATATCTACAGCAAAAGACAAAGTAGCAGCCTGATTTTGTGTCTTCTGTTTCACAATAAACTTGGTCAGCATTTGATACATCTTAATAAATGTTATATCTAGAATGGATTGGCGCCAAACTGCAGCATCTCTGTGTTTGAAATGTATCATTCTTCCTAAATGAGATTATCTTTTTGTTCAATCAAATTCTGATGTTGTTCCTCATAAGTCTACTTTATCCTTGAACTAATGGAAAACACCAGAGGGAGAGAGTAAGCAATACTCACTTCTTACTGAATCTTATCATACTAAAAGTAACATACAAATTTTATGAACTTGTACTGACTCTTCAAAGTTACTGTCCTGCATTTGAATCTTATTCATGAAATTCACAAGTACTAAGAACAAATAGTTATTTTTTCAATAGCAAGTGGGCACTCTGGATACAGGTGTAGATTGTATTAAAGAAATGAGATCAAGATCCTGAGTTCTATTTGTAACTGGAATTGATCTCTACCTCCTTGCTAAATTAGATCCTCTTTTGTTGATCACATCTGTTACAGAGAGGTATAATGTAAATAAAGCAACTATCTAGAGTCAGACTTTGAGCCCTTACCTCTTACATATTTTTCTGTGTGACTGTACACAAGGACTTTACCTTCTGTGAGCTTGTCTCCTCAAAAGAAAGATGATAATAATTATCTAACTTATAGGGATGTTGTAAAGAGTAAATGAGATCATGTTTGTGAAAACATATTGTAATAATGTGTTTTAATCTGCTTTAACACTTCCTCTGTATTTTCAGGTCTAAATCATCTCTCCTGCCCTTGTCTATCCAGTTTACATATTCTTTTTACTCACAACTACTTCATTCAGATAGATGATTGTATATCTATTTAAGGATGAGATTTTTGAGGGCAGAAACAATGGGCAGTCTTTATTATAGACATAAAAATTCAAAAGATGCCATGGACTATCTGGATGATGAGTAGACACTAGGTCACTTATGTTAGCTCATTTAAGCTAAGCTTGTAGCACCACAAAAGAAAGATTCCACTGAAACATGAAACACAGGGCATTCAGACAAAAGAAAAAAACATGTAAAGTCTTGAATATATATTAGCACATACTCACTAATACAAACATACAGAGAGAGAGAAAGCGAGAGAGAGAGAGAGAGAGACAGAGAGAGACAGAGATGGACTGTGAACTCCACAATGTTTTAATTTATTCTTATTTTCTTGGTTTGTACAGTTATCCTAAAACCGAGGGATATCCTCAATAGTCATTCATGATAAACAACAAGTATCATGGGCATTTCCACAATGGCATTTGCCAAAAGATAAATGAATAATCCAGTGTTTGTTTAGCTACAGGGACAGGCATGTTTTGCCATTAGCAGAGAGAACCTTGGCTGAATTAGTGAAGACCAACTGATTCCATTCCACTAAGAACAAATGCAAATGGGAATCTTCTCCATTGTCTAGTTGCCAAACAAATATGTGCATTTGTGCAAGTGCATTTTCATATTCAAAAGGAAAGGGTATTATGTGGGATACTTGCCATTTTTTTTCAGTAACTATGAAATAAACAATATCTGAAGGGCCTTGTATAATTAAAACCTTTGGTTTTTTTAAAAAAGCATGATTAAGCCGCACTTATTTCTAAGCTAAATTCTGTTGATTCTTGAACCAGTAATCTCATTTTCAGAAATAAGAAAATGAGCCTTAACCCTTACAACCTTGGTATTACTTTCTGATTTGGAAAAAATATTAACAATGTGAATGTATGTTTTTATCAAAGAAAAATGGAACTTTTAAATAAATATGTTTCTGAACATATAGGGAGAAACAAAAAACTTTTTCTTACTATTTTTAGAACTATTTTCCTATTTTTACCTATTCTATATCAAATAAATGGATATTGTATACAAATACTTTTTTTTAATTTCAAGGAACAGATAATCTATTTAGTGGAAAAGCGTATGCACAAAACACATAGAGACAATATCCCTCATCAAGTAAGTTTACTAAGGTCAAGTTCATCAATAATCACTTAATGATTGCTGAGATAATATATTTTGTGAGAAAAAGAGTAATTTAGAATTGATATTCAAAGGAAAATGTCAGAGAGAGCTTCTTGGAGGCAAGGGGTACATTTATTGAGCTGAGTTCAGAGTTTAGACACGGATTTTAAAGGAGTTCAGAGACATGGATTAGCAGAGAGAAGACACTCTAAGTAGGGATTCATATTAGTTTATCTTTAATAGAGGAGGGTCCATTTATGAAGAGTGATGAACAATGATGCTGATGATAGAGTTATAAGTTGATAGAGTTCCCTAAAGATCAAGCAGAGTAATATATATTTGTGAATAAAAGAATAAGAAACCACTTTAGTTTTATAAGAGAGAGGGTGACATATAAAGCAAATCCAGGCTACAATATGGTATGCATACCAGTACAGATCATAGATTCTGAACTTCAATTGCTGGGTTTGAATTCAGGCACTTCCACTTCCTAGTAAACTTGTATACGTCACCGAACTTCTTTGTGTCTCAAATTCTTTAACAATAAAATAGATCCAATAAATATATCAGCCCAATTTCCCTATATAATTGATATTTATGGAGATTTTTGAACAAATATAGAAATTGACCTACTTGGTCTTAAAATTGAAAACTTACACGTGCCTTATCTGAGTTTCTGCCTCAGGAAACCAACATTAGACAAGGCCTGAAACTCACCAGAACATTACATCTAGACAATGAGATGCCGGACTCCTCAGTAAACATGATTGCCTCCTTACCCTTCTGTAATTGCTGTTTTACACTTTTCCCCCACTATATAAACCACCAATTTCAATTGACTGGGAGACAGATTTGAGACTGATCTCCCATTCTCCGTGGCTGATATTACCCAATAAAAAGCCTCCTTCCCTAGCATTGTCTCAGTAATTGGCATTCTGTGAGGCAAGCAACAGGACATTGACCAGACCCCTGGAATTTTGGTAGCAATAATTGTGCCAACTTTATAGGGTTGGTATGAGAATTAGTTGATTTTCTGCAAGTAAAATGATTAGGATTGTGTCTCATATAAAGTAATCATTGAATAAATGTGAGTTCCTATATTGAAGGTGTGTGGGGGGATTATCCCTGGGCCATTTCCCAATTTAACCATTCTTATCGTTCTTATACTTTTTATTCCAAATCTTGTCCTTGGTCTAAAAAAACCAGTTTGCTCATCCTTATCACTCAGATTTTGAATATATTGTCCCTACTTGTAGTAGACTGATCTTTTTCACTGATCTACATTCCTACTCTTCTTAAAACCCTTACTTCAAATGGCATTCTTTTACTAATTCCACCCTGATTTCACAACTTCTTCAGTTATTTATATGATACAGGTTCTTCTGTCAATTTTACTTATTGTACTGTGGTTATCTTAGTAATTTAATCCTCTCTCCTCTCCAATGACACCACCCTCCCAAAGATGGCTAACTTGATCAACAACAGAAGCTAGAATTCACCAGTGTTATTCACACAGGCTTACTTTTTTCTATCACATTCTTAAATATATTATCATGACAACACGTTTCTCTATTGCCAGTTAGTTAAAAGGAAGGAGGAAGTTTCCTGGAGAAAATCGTTGGAAATAGTTGAATGGAGTTATCGATGCTTACAATATGTAGGCACTGGAGTCAGACTGTCTGAGTTTGTATCTTGACTCTTTCTCCTGGGCAATCTTAGGCAATGTTTTTAATGTTTCTGCAACTCTGATTCCTTATCTATAAAACAAGGAGAATAAATAGTAAAATACCTCACAGAAATATTTAGAAAATTAAATAAAGTAATGAATTTAAAGGGTTTAGCATAGTGGCTGGCATATAGAAATATTTTAATCATGGTGACTATTATTTCATTTGGTACTAAACCAAAAACATAGGAGAAAAATTATTATTCTCATTTTATAGAACAAGAAGTAGGTTTAGAGTAAAGGACCTTGTTCAAAATGACAGAGTTAATAAATGGCCGAATTTAGATTTCACCTGGGTCTGCTGCTATTTCACTACATTTTATCCTGCTGTTTCTCTGAGTTTCCATAACCTTTTAGATATTTAGAAGATAAGATTATTAATTTATGTCAGGTCAATTAATAATATTTATTCTTTGCCTTCACTATGGCTATAGAATGATGTTGTATACTAAACCATCTGGCCTCTTGCCTCTGTGTGTATCGCAGAATGAGATGTCTTCTATGTAAAGCATGTGGAAACCAGTGGAAAGAGCTTATCATGTGCAAGTAGCACTGCATCAGTGATGAAGAGCCCTGACATCTTGTTTCCCAGATTGATCTTAAAACTGACCATCAAGGCTTTATTTATTTGCATCTAACTGTGTGTATCACCACTGAGTGTCTTTAATTCTAAGAGCATATATTATAGCAATAATGTTAACCCTAGAAACTGGACTTAAAACCCAACATTCAGTGTGTAGCCTGTAGAAAATTCACAACACTGTTAAATCAATTA
This sequence comes from Carlito syrichta, assembly GCF_000164805.1. Taxonomy (NCBI): domain Eukaryota; kingdom Metazoa; phylum Chordata; class Mammalia; order Primates; family Tarsiidae; genus Carlito; species Carlito syrichta. The sequence goes on from NW_007067414.1 coordinate 10,056, forward strand.
CCTTAAACTAGTGCTTCCCCAAAGCATGTATGGCAGAACATTGGTTTTATAAAAAGCTCCTTGAAAAAAAAGCATTCAGTGGTCAAACAAGTTTGTGATGCACTACGTGCTATAATTCCCTTCTAGGAAATTCACAATATTGTGTTAGTTAAGGTTGTTTTCATTGCAAGTAAGAGAAACCAACTTGAGCAAGCTTTAGCCTAAAAGGAAATGAATTGGAAGAATACTGTGATAATTCACAGAAATAAAAAAAACCCAAAAAACAGTTGAACAATCGAATCTCAATAAGAGAAGGAATTAGGAAGTCTCTGCAGCAAGAGTTCACAGAGCTTCCTAAATGTGCATCCTTAGACCAGTGCTGGCCAGAATGCATAAAATTCTCCAAGAAATCTTGTTAGAAACTGCAGTGCCTGGCTCATAGTGAATGGTAAGTCTTCATTAATTCTTAGCTATCACCATTAATGATTTTCTGTGTAAATTATGTACAAGATATTCTGATGCAGAGATCTTGGATGGAGCACAGGAATCAGCATTTTTACTTAACTTCTCATGTGAATATGAAGTGGAGGCAAATTTGGAAGCCACTTCTAATGCACTACTATAACATGACAGATGTCAGCAATGTTCAGCTCAAAATTCTACAATGGATATTACTCTAAATGGGCCCTTGAGGTTCAAATATTTTACTTCTTGACCAAATGGCTATGACTAGGGAATCAGAACATACTTGGCTGCAGGAGGCATATTTCTGAGTAATAAAAGTATGCTCTGCTCTGAATGTGTGTGTTTCATCACAATTTACATGTCGTTACCTTAGCCCCAATGTGACAATATTAACAGGTGGGGGCTTTTGGGAAATGATTGGTTTGAGGGTGAACCCTCATGAATGACATTGGTTCCCTCTTTTATGAAGTCCAAAGGAAACTGTTAACCCCTTCTGCCACTTGAGAACACTTGGAATGTACCTTCTATGAGAACTGAGCCCTCACTAGACATCAGATCATCTGGCACTTTGATCGGAACTTCTCAGACTCAAGAACTATGAGCAATACATTTCTGTTGTTTATAAATTACTCAGTAGGAGGAATTTTTGTTATATCAGCCTGAACAAACTAAGATAAAGCAGTTCTCAGACAGGGAAAAATCTGTATGAACTAAGAAGCCATCCCAAAAATGTGCTTTTAAAAACATTCTAAGAAGTGCCTTTTAAAATAAATCTGCTTAATTTTGTTCATCTAGGCTTTACCTAAACTCATTTGACCATAAAATATTATTTTTGCCTAACATTTAATAATACGATTCAGAGCAAATAATCTGTACAACATACTAATGTTGGGTTGGAAAGCTACTGAGTAAAAGCTATTGTGATCTCCTCATCTTCATCGAATGGTGCCTTACCTGGTTTTCAGCTTATATACTTTCTATTTCTATATGACACAGTGGATGGCTCAGCCTCACAGTTCTGAAAGAGTCTTTGTCTTTCAGCTCACTAATTCATGAAGTGGCTTGTAACAAAAAGGGCAGGAAGATTCTATATAATCAAGTAAGTTTAGCAATCATTGCACATACACTTTTAAATTTCACAGTGCATTTTATCATCTAAAGAACTCTGAGAAGACCTATAAAAAAGACTGTTCTTCAATTTTGTTTAACCCAACATTTCTCAAACTTATATTTGGGGAGAAAATAACTCCTCTCAATAAAGTCTACTTTACCCACATGTAGCAGCAGAGTGGAAGCCTGGGGATTACCAGTTCCTTCTTTCCTACATTTCCTCCTTCTTGCCTCTTAATATCTTTCTGGTCTAAGAAGAACGATCATTTTAGAAAGAAGAGCCCTGCCGACTTTTTACTTTGAAATTGGCCCAGGTTAGCTATTACTTAAAGCACCTATTTCTAACATGTTTAGCCTTTTTCTTCTATTACAAGGGCAGCGAAGGTCATAATACATTCTTCTGAATCAATTAAATATTGTGTCAAAAATACCTGATACAAAAAGTATGCTCAGATTGGAAATCCAATTCCTTGCATTTGTACAACAGAAACAACTTCTGTTTTGTTTAGTAGTATTTAAAATTGTTTTCGTTTAAATGCAAAACTAAGAAACCACAAAAATTGGATTAACCACAAATCAAAGACCGCCTGGAGCATTGCATACATTATATACTTACCTTATGTATCAGCCTTTCCAGTATTTGCCTTTAATGGATAGTATTCCCTAAAGCACTTTTATGTATTTTAAACAATAAATAAAACAAGTTACAACAGGTGTGTTCACCTCCTGAATTTATCTACCATTACATCTGCATTTGACATGGCTGTCTTTAGGTTTCACACATTTACAGAGCCAGGCTACTGTGCTGCTTAGCATGGGAGTGACTTGGGTAAGTTTTGAGGATGACCAGTCAATGCACCTAAAGGAAGAAACTGGGTCACCATGAAACCTTTTCCTTTGCATTTTTCAGAGAAAGATCATGTCTATGAGAGAGGCCAGAAATGGAGTAGATAAAAATATCAAAGCAAAACTGAGACAGCTTCCTGACACAGCTCACAGCTCTTACATTCACCAATGCTTGGCGTACAAAAAAAAAAAAAAGCTAGGGCTTAATAGGCATTTTACTACTGTTATTTTAAATAAGATCAGAAACTAAACACAAAGAGTCCAGCTCAAGCTGTTTGCCACCTGTCTGGGTCTGGCTGCATGAAGCTGCCACATATTCCCTGGTGGCTGCCTTTCCTGACTACCTAACGGGCTAACCAACCATCTGTGTCTCCTGCCATCACTAATCAGGACGGTACACACTTCTATTGTCCTTGGGCTTCGGGGCTCTTAGAACACTATGGTTCTGGCCTATGGCTTATTGCTTAAGGAAAGCTAGGCTGGTTCATAGAAACTTTCTGAAACTCCTTTCCTCTCCCTCCGTGACCCTCTGACAGCTTCTCGGCTCTTTCTACCCTTCAGTGGTCCCTCATTCGATTTCCATTTAATCATTAAAATCATCATCACCAAGCTGTCTTTCTCCAGGACTCCATCTGCTTTGCTTTCAAATTCCACATGCTCTGGGACAAAGTACCCCTGAGAATTCCATCTATTTTGCAGTCTTCAAAACTTGGGTTTGGCAGTTGCTGGCTCTTTATAGTAAGGGAAGCCCCAGCTGTTTGGCCTTGAAGAGGGAAACTGCACACACACATAATCACAATTGGGCAACAGAAAGAAAAAGAGAGAGAGAGAGAGAAAATGTACTGAAAAAGTTATTGGAGTTGCTAGTTCATTCTGATAGCTGCTTAACATTTCATTAAACAGATATTTGCTGATCATATTACATAAGTAATAGAATCTGAAGATACAAATATAAGTAAATCATGGACCCAGCTACATGAGGTGTATATGTAATAGGATAACAAAGTGCTTCAATTGTAATGTCAGATTTAAGAGATAATGAGTAAATTGGAGTGGAGGAAGGTCTTTGTCTTAATGTTCAGAATTTCAGAAGAAAGAATAGTGTGTTCTCCAGACTTGATTGTTATTTTTAGTATTTCTCTTGTTTTACCTCATATACAGGATGTTAAACCCATCCATCTAATTGCTAATTAGCTACAGTAATATAACTGAAATACTTTGTTTGCCTCACCGTACAAATTTTCCTTTATGTAAGAAATTCTAGCTCTAATTTCTTAATTTCTTACAGAATATTACAGAATACTTTTAATTATAAGAATTAGGCCAGAACTTTGGTTTTAATCACTGTGGCAATTCAACTCTTATTTTTCTTGTACAAAAAGAAAGGCAGTACAATTATTGCATGCAAAAGTCTTTTACCTGGTGAAAAGAAAAGAATGTTTTGATTATAGTAATTCAGTCTTTCATTAATACTATTCACTTTTGCTACCATTCCTCATCCCAATATTCAGAAACTAATTAAGCAGTCTTAATTATTACCTGTCACATGCCTAGAATACATGTCAAACAGTCAATTAAACATTTTAAAAGTCCCTCGCCCAGTGTTTTCTATCTCTCTATTTTATAGTACTTATATTGACACTTAGGTAGCTAAAACAGGAAGAGAGCCTAAACTAAACAGCAAATAACAGTGATTGTGGAAGTTGAATAAACACCAGCTGGATGGTAAATTTTAATAGCATAAGGACAATGATACATGTGAAAAGAGCCCTGAGACCTGTGAAATAATTTGGATAAAATAAAAAGCTCAGACTTTATCTAATTCACTGATTTAATATTGGTAGCAGTTAAAAATTATAATTAAATTTTCACTCTGTTTTTATTTTTCTGCTTCCCTTTCTAGTCATTCACACACATGCATTCCCCAGATTCCTTTTAAGGATGCAATCATAAAGACAAAACTATTCCAAGGGGCCTCTTTCTTACCTAGACAGTCTTTCCCTACTGAAATTTTCAACTTAAATTTCCCAAGTGGTTTTCAAGCACACGTTTAGTAGCAGTGCTTTTGGATAGAAAAAGTACTCTATTCTGCTTTTTAAAGTCTGCCTGCCTTAAATCAAATTGGCATTCTCAAATGTAAATATGTGTGTGTGTGTGTATGTGTGTGTGTGTTTGTGTGTGTGTGTAAACTTGAAAACAAATGGCAGACATTATTTATCGTAGTGGAGGCAACCCAAAGATTCAACCACAGATGAATAGCTTTTAGGTAGCCACTGAAATTGATCTTTATGAAGATTGTGCTTGACATGGGAATGAGTAATAATGTTTTCAGTAACGTATAGAATATATGTATAAGAAAAAACACCTGATGCAAGCATGATCAAATTGCGTTGTTAAGTTATGGTGACAGAGAAGAGAATAAAGATATGGGGGAACCCAGAAAAATCCAGATTAATAAAAAATTGTGTATTTATTCATACATGTTTAAACTTCAGTTACCTTAGAAGTACTCTCTGTTTGATGCAATGTACCTATCCAGACGATTTTTCCACTGTTCAAAACAGTTTCTGAACTCATCAGTTTTGATGCCTTTTAGTGCTTCTGCCGTTTTTTTGTTTCACCTCTTCCAAATCGACAAAACGTTTCCCTTTTAGGCTTCTTCCAGGGAAACAAACACACAAAAGTTGGTCTGGGCAAGATCTGTTAAATGGGAGGGTGGGACATGAATGTTCCTGTTTTTTTTTTTATTTGCCCCCCCATCCCATCTAACCTACTGAAAAGCATAGCTTAGCCTCATGTACCTTAAATGTGCTCAGAACACTTACATTAGCCTACAATTGGGCAAAATTATCTGGCAACACAGTACACTGTGGAGTGTGTGTTGTTTACCCTTGTGATCATGTGGTTGACTGGGAGCTGTGCTTGCAGCTTCCTACTGGGGCTCAATCTTGTGAAAGAGTATTATACTGCTTTCTACTGAATTGGTATCACTTTTCTTCACTCATAAAGTCCAAACATCATAAACTGAGCTAACATAAGTGAAGGATCGTTTGTTGTATTAAGTGGAAAAACAATACAACTGTGCACATACTGTATAATTATAGCTATATAAAAATGACAAGCCGGGCTTGGTGTCTCAGCCTGTAATCCCGCGCCTTTGGGAGGCTGAGGTGAGTGGATTGCCTGAGCCCATGGGTTTGAGACCCGCCTGGGCAGCGAGACCTCATCTCTACAATAAATCAAAAAATCAGCCGGGCGTGGTAGCACATGCCTGTAATTCCAGCTACTTGGAAGGCTGAGGCGGAAGGATCGCTGGAGCCCAGCAGGTCGAGGCTGCGGTGGTAGAAAGCGGCCACTGCACTCCAGTCTGGGCGACAGAGTGAGACTCCAACTCAAAAAAATAAAAAATAAAAATAAAAATAAAAATGACAGCATTAGTTTAGGGTGGAAAGGGAGATTGGATAGGAATATACCAAAATTACGATAAGGTGATGCATTTATGAGAGAAAAATTTTTAAATAGAATCTTTACAAGTGCAATTTTACATTACATATAATCTTAAATTCAGCATAATTTGGTAAAATTCTTAAGGATGACAGAGTTGTACTTTTCTGTGTAATGTAAACTATGTAAATGTAAAACAAGTTAATTCATCTTAATACATAGCTCTTTAGACATGATTTTCTGATCAGCCCTTTATGAACATAGTCTGAATTCATTCTACTCTATTTATGGCTTATTACCTGTGTTATTTTGGCCCAACCTTTCTAATGGCTTGATCTGCAACCAAGTAGTTTTTGTATTTTTCTAGTTATTTCCTATAGAGAGGACATCTATTGTCTGCATGGAGGCAAAATTATCAGCTAGGGTTTTATATGAATCAAATCAGGTTTCAATGGAGAGGAACCACATTATTAGCCTTGACACTTGGAATGATGCTGAAGCCTGGCCAAACAAAACAAACAAAACAAAACAAAGTTATTTGGGTCTTGCCTGGATGAGGGATTTCACTTTACATTAAGCCTGGAGTGAATTTGCTGAACCCAGACTCTTTAGGAGCTTGGAGGAAGCATTAAACTGGTTTTATTGGTGTTATAAGGATAGGAGATACCACTAGGTTGGCCCAGAGCTTGGTCTGGTCTGAAACAGAAGAATTCATCAGAAATAGCCAGGTACTAGATTAATCATGAGTTGAATGACTACATAGATAATGATTCCCCTCATCCACCTGTTCCCTATAAAAGTTTTATTTCTTTTTGCCATAAATAAATATTTTTTTTGTTTCAGCTGATCCTGTAGGCTATAGGATTATTTAAAAAGACAGTAACTCTCTCTTGAGTTGTTGTTTTACTTTGAAGAAGGACCTGTTGACAGAATTCCTGTCACTAACGTATGTGTACGATGCCTAGAAAGACATAAAGGACTTAGCAATATTTTTTTCAACTTCATTTAATTCTAAATCCTTTTACTTGGCACAACTGAAACAATTCACACTGAGTATCCTTAACTAACTACTCCATTAGCTATTACAAAGACCAGGACAATATCAACTCGTTTTCTTGATAGTATAGTTGAAAGTTGCTCATAAAAAAACCTCAGAGCTACAGACACACCAATCTGTTAGTTGTAGTGGAGTATCAACCAGGTACAGTTAAGCCTTATCACTCAAGGATATATTTAATTTAGTGATTTAAGTATTGTTTCTGTCTTCTTTACTTTTAGTTAACCCCTTCAACTCACTAAACCTATTTTTTGTGTGTCCATTTGCCATTTAGTCAAAGAAATTAATTGACACATTGAAGTTGAGCTGTGTCTAATAAACATAGCTTTGTTATTACAATGCTATGATCTAGGTAAAATTGGTATTATATATAAAGCTTATTCCAGCTTATAAAACATACCAAGAAAGTTTATCACTGTTCAAATATTATAATTATTTAGGAAATTGAGGGGCAACTTGTTTAAGAAAACTTTAGTTTGGTTTGTGGAAGCCTCCTTTATTTGTTTCTGTACTTTAGTGATCAATGCAATGTAGTATAAGCATAAAAATTTAGACACCGCTTTAGTTTCATTACAACTGACTAATATGCCTGTTTTACTCTGTTTTGTGTTCTTATAAGAGAATACCACAAACTGAGTAATCTATCAAAAAAAGAAATTTATTTGGTTCATGGTTCTGAAGACTGGAAAGTCCAAGAGCATGGCACCAGCATCAGCTCAGCATCTAGTGAGGGCCTTCTTGCTGTGCTATCCCCTGGTGAAAGGTATAAGGGCAAGAGTATATGAGAGCAAGAGGGGTTGACCTCATTTTTGTAACAATCCCACTCTCAAGATAGTTAACTTATACCTATGATAACGATATTAATTTATTCATGAATGCAGAGCTTTCACGTCCTAATCACCTCTTATTAGACCTAAATTTAAAACTGTTGCACTGGGGATTAGGTTTCCAACACATGAACTTTGGGGACCATATTCAAACCATAACAATATCTTTGCCTAAATCAGTCAAATATCTTATATGTTAATTATAAAAAGGCAATGTCAAATGAATTTATTGATTAATCCTCTAAGATCTTCTTATCTAGAAATTTACCAATCAGCACACAGCTATTCTATAGCACATTCTGAAATTTTCCAGCAGAATTTATGATTAATTTGGAATGTTAACTTGGTTGCCTACGGGATTATTGAAGCACACTTTGCAGAATTAAAAAAGTAGCTTTGACACTTATACCCACCCAAATATTTCAAAGAATTTTTTATATAGAATAAAATATTCCACTCTGCACAGCTGTTATTTTTCCTAGTGGTCCCCCCAATTATTTATGTTAAAATGTTTACAGTTAGTTATTTTTTCTGATAGGTACCAGAATACATAGCTTTTTCTTGTGCCTGTTAAATTCATTTATAGTACAAAAAAACTACCATATCAATCAAACACCACTGAATTGTTATAAAGAAATACAGTCGCATATTTGAAAACCTTTTAAGGGGCAGTTTCTTTTGTTCCTTTGGTACTGTCACATGAATTGTTCTGGCATCCTCTATCACTATACAGTGACAGTGACAGTGACGTACTGGCACTTAACTTGATCAACATCTAACATCACTTGTTGCACTAACATGAGAGTCTAGTCTGCAAGAAATTGGATTAAAATGCCACCTTTGTTTTATGCTGCTATAACAGAATACCACAGACTGGGTAATTTATAATATTGAACAGAAATTTGTTTGGCTTTTGGTTCTGGAGGCTGAAACGTCCAAGAGCATGACACTGGCATCCAGTAAGAGCCTTTGTGCTGCATCATCTCATGGTGGAAGGCAGAAAAGCAAGACAGTATGCATGAAAGAGAGAGGAAGAGGGGGCTGAACTCACTTTTATAATAAACCCTCTGCTGAGTAATAAACCCACACACATGATAACATTATTACATTTTAAGTTGCCTCTTAAAATCACCTCTTAAGGGTCCCATCTCTTAATACTGTTATACTGGGAATGAAATTTCTAACACATGAATTTTGAAAGATACAGTCAAACCATAACAAGTGCAAAGAATTTAAAATGCAATTGTCTTTTTAGCTTTCAGCTTGTTACTGAATGAAAAAGAAATATTTACTGTATGGTCTCTATCATTTTTGTTGTTGATATTGTTATATAGATGGTATTAAAATAAATATGTGTATCTAGTACATATATACAACTTGAGTAATACACAAAAAATTAAAGTATGTAAGTTTTAACCACTTACAGTAAAGCACATAATATGAAAAATACTTTAATTTTGAATCATTTCAATGCTCATGAGAGGACAAAGGACATATACCTATAATTCTCAAGTTTCTAGGGTTTAGAATCATAACATAACAGAATAACAATTTATATTTTTAAATTATTATTCTACAAAATCAACATGTATAAACTGTCCCCAAACTACATATTGTGGGCATAACCAATTGACAGTGAGCTTCTCATATGCCTATGTCTCAGAGTCATTGTTTTTCCTCTCTGTTCTAAACAATTTTAATGTTATACTTAAATACATAGTGAGTACCTAGCATAGCCCTAGTTTATATAGAAGCGATACACTTGTTAATTAGTTTAATTTCCCAATCCCACTAAAATTGTGGAGGGAAGTCAGCAGAAAGAAATTGGGCAAATCTGTGAACTTAGTCAGTTGAGTGATTTTTTTTTTAGTGTAAAGATAGGTTTGTAGATATAACTAAAGAATGGTTTGGAATATAAAAAACAATGAAATGCTTTATGGATATCCTTGAAACAACCTGTACATCACTGCTAGTTGATCCTCCACATATATTTGTTGCTTCAGTGTATATGCTAATCTACAGTCTACAAAAGTTAGTTTAATAACAATTGTACAGTTATGTAACTTGAAATTTTAATTCATATCTACATATAGTGACCAGAGTAGAAACAAACATTTTTGTCTCAATAATGTGACTATTTATTATATTATCACTTATCTGTATTGATTATCTAAAAATAGCCAATTTGAAATCATGGCAATCTCGTTGAGTAAGAAGACCTAACAGAGAAGCAGGAAAACACAAACAAACTTTCATAAAACAATTTCTAATATGAGAAATTAATTCTATTTTTTTCTTAATATGGATGCCAATCTCAGTCTGAGGTTTAGGAGTAATTGGATACTGTTTCAAGGACTTTCTTGAAGAAAATTTTTTTTGTCCATTACCTGTATTCATAAGATCACAAAAGTTTCAGGGCTCTTGTAAGTTACACTGTCTGATCATTTCTACTGTTTTTTGTTAGACTGCTTAATGATTTCAGGGCAATAGCTCATAAGATCATAAATTAAGTTATGTTGACATATCAACATTAATGATGGCTTTGTTTAAAGTACATCAGACAATTTTTGAGTAAAGAAAACTCAAGGGATTCTCTGATCCCTCCTCTGGATGTCACCCAGTGACATATTCTACTAGATAATCTTTTCTCTCTGGGGCACCATCAAGCTCTAAGATTCCAAACAATCTTGTCATATACTGGAACTGACAATAACTCATGCAGAACCAATTTAACCAGGATTCATGAAGCAACCAGTGTTTTCAAACCTATGGAAAATGTCAAACTCAATATTTAACTTTTGACATTTTACAAGAATGATATTCACATGTGTAATATGTTATTTTAAGCAAATTTATGTGTATGCAAATAGGCTTGTGTCAGGTGAAATTGAAAATTGTTGGGGAAACTTAGGGTAGAAGTCATATGTTCATTTACTTTTGTGCTTGTTGATAAACAAACTGCACGTGAATCCAGCTCCCTATCAGTCACAACACACATTATCTGGGGCGTTGCCAGTCTGTTTTTCTTGCCTAGCCCAGCTTTTACTAATGCTGAGCCTTCTGATCCATATTTTGTTTCTCTAAAAATCCACACTGTCTGCATTGTTTCTCTCCATGCCTTATATACATTGATTACATTTGAAAAACATAACATGAAGAGTTTTATGAAAAGACAGTGCTCATTTGTGATGTGAGTTGGGCAGGTACCAAGTACTAATGTTAGAATCTGATAATTAGATGCATTAATTTTAATTTCAGGAGGATTTCAATCAAGAACTAGTTATATTCCTACTACTTTGCAATAGCATCATGCTGTCTGCATAACAGTTGATACTTTTCTTCATGAATACACTTATTCATTCCACAAATATTATTGTGTACTTTCTACTAGCCACCATTGTAGTCTCTGAGAATATAAGAAGAGTGAGGCAGTCAGATATGGCCTTTGCCATTTGGGAGACAGTATAAAATAATTGCTAAGAGCCTATCCTCTGGAGTCAGATTCAAATTCTATCTCAATTACTTATTGGCTGTGTAGCCTTGGGTAAGATACTTATACCTGTATGCCTTTTGCTCATCTGTAAAATGGATTGATGAATTACCATTGTTATTAGAAGTAAATGATATAAAATATAAAAAGTGCTTAGAATAATGCTTTGCTCATATTATATACTCAATAAACAGTAGATCTTATTTTTATAGTTGAGGGAGCTTACAATTAGAGAAGATGTGCCAGCAAGTAATTACAATATAATGTGATATGTGCTACACTAGAGAAGTCAAAGGCACCATGAAAGCCACAGAAGGACACATAACCTTAAATTGGAGTACCATGAAAGGCTTCCTGGAGGGAGTGATGTTTAATTTGGCACCTTTGGGGGATAAGAAATTAGCTGGGTGAAGAGGAGGTATTGGGAATGCAGGGGGACATTCTGGTTCTCAAAGAAGAAATAGAAAAAGACCAGAGAGCAAGAAGAACTGAATATCTTGAAAACACAAGCTTTTGTTGTTATCTTAACTAAACCATGTTCGTTCCTAATGATATCATATTTAGGCCATTCTTTGTCCCTTACACTGTTATGGAAATCAAAAGAATCTAAAAATTGAAAGACTTTATCCCAAACAAGGACAGTTATTCCTCTCCCTACCCCACCCCTTTTTTATTTTCTTTTTTAAACATCAGAACACTGTTTGAAAGTCTGTTCTTGGCCCCACAAAAAAAAATTCCACTTACAAATGTACTCAACTATTTCTATAGACACAACTTTATTCTCCCAAGAACTCACATCAACCCCCATGTCTTCAGAGGGATTTTATACTCAGCTTGAGATGTTCACAGGCTTTAAATCTGGCTGCTACCAGTCAGAATTCTAGGATTCGAGATGCACAATTTGCATAAAACAGATTTTACTGGGGGAAAAATGCAATTTCACAGATAAGGTTTCCCTATTAAGAAGATCTGATAAAGGGTTGAAAGTTGTGAAACACTTTTCTACAAAAGAAAATATACTTCCTCATATTTTTCATTTGCTGTAGAGTAAAAAGGTCTAATTTTAATGCATTGTCCTTCACTCTGGATCTCCATTTTAAAGATCCTACAAAAATACTAACACTTCCTGGCAACTTAAGCAGGTCACAGCTCAAATGAGCTCTGAGCAAGACTCCCATGGGAAAGTAACTGTGTCACACTTTCCCATTTCTAATTCATAAGAATTCAAATACTCTGGAAGTGAATGTTGTTTATTGGAAATGGTACTGACAATAGCATAGAAATTGAGAAAATATTTTATTATTATTGGATGCTTTTAGATGGGAGTTCAAGATATTCAGGTCAGATATTTCTGTCGGAATGTAGGTAAAAAGCAGAGTTTTAAATTATTTTCAGTAGAACATGAACTGATTTTGTTAACAAAAAAATAAGAGAAAGATAATCATTTCTCCACAACTTCACAAAGTCATATCCTTTCTTGTCTCAAGTGAGGCAAGTGCTTCTTGTTTCATATACAGTAGGAAAATACACTGGAGTGCACTCTCGTTGAATTCTATTGAGCCACTTCGTTTTGGGAGCAACATTTATTCCCCCTATTTGTTTATTCACTGATAATTTTTTTTAATTTTAAAGATATGGAGTACAATTTATAATTAGGTACAGATATACAAGTGGTCGTCATACATGTAAAGTTTGGGCCTCTCTTTGGTGTCCACTTTGCCTGCTTTGAGATCAGGTACCCTTATTGATGTGTGTGCTCCTCCTGCTGCTCCTCCCCCCACGCGTGGCTGTGTTGGAAGCAAATTTTAATTTGAATGCCAACTAAAATAGCCCTTATTCTAAGTCAGAATTTAAGGACAGATAATGGCATGGCAATCTTGTGAAGCAGAAATTAAAAATAAGAAAAATTCTTGCATATACCTTGCAAAATCCAAGTGAAAATGTGAACACCTAAAGTGAAAGATGGATCAATTTCATCAAAAAACAATGGCCCCATAAATGTGAAATAGCATCAAGAGACTGATTATGGTGAAAACATGTGCACACATTAAATTCTTGTTGGCATTTTGGAATGAGAATCATTGGTAAGGTAACTATGCTAGAGAGCACAGGAGGAATATTCCCAAATTGGGAAATAGAATAAAATCTATATCGCTCAAAGCTAAGGATAAGGAAATGTTACCGAAAGTCATATATGTGATACAGAAAAGTCTAATACTTACCTTGCCTATGTAGCACTTTTGAAGAAATGCCCTCATACATAGGTCAGAAGAGTTACAAAAAGTCATCCATGTGAATATAAGTATAACTACAAAGAAAGTTCTTTGAAGGCTTTTGTAAGTAATATTCAGTGAAAGTGGCTGGTGAAGACACTGAACTTTTCAACAGATTGGAAATCTCCCCACACTTTATCTATGAGACAGAGAGCAAACAAGGAGCAAGTCATGCAGTGTGTGACTTTCTTAGTGTTAAACAATAATGATAAAACAAAGAAAGAATATACAGAAAAAGCTACCTTTTTATAAGGGTTTCTAAAATGTGAAGCATTTTACTGTTCCTCAGTTTCAGAAATTATCCTAAGTCAGAATCATGAAAATAAATATATGCTAGCCATATATTCCAGCATCTGGATCTTTACATTTTTCTCTCTCAGAACCTAGTATAGTACCGATAAGTAAGATAAGCACTTAATATCCTCCTAATAATTAAATAATTAAAACTTTATTTTTTAATGATTAGAAACCCAGACAGGATTTTCAATTAACTGCCAAGAAAGGCTACTAATAAAACCAATCAACGTTTCCTACATGCCAGGCATAAGTCAAAGCATGTCACATGTATTATTAACTTTTTATAACTCACAATAATCCTATAAAGTTAATACTATAATCATCAAAGTGGAAAATTGAGTCACAGAGAGGTTAAATAATTTTTCCAAGGTTACCGAAAGCCTTTATTCTTAGCTTCTACACCTCACTGGGATTATCTGGGGACTGGAGGTATTTGGAACTAACGTAATGAGGATGCTGCATCCTGGCTTGTATCGGAAAGGGCCTGGAGCAGCATTACACTCATAGCCCAGAATACTGGGAATTGGTTGATAACTCATCCCATGTGCTAAGGATGTGAATTCCTTCCACCATGAACATGGACTGAATAAGACACCTTTATGATCTAATCAGCTGTTATATATTTAGACAAACATTTTTATCCTTTAGAGGGCTTTCTCATCATCCAAAGCAGCACCTGCAGTTACTCTAAGTGATCTAACTCCATATTTTTTGGTGATAACAAAAGCAGATTCCTCAAATGCACGATTGCATGCAGTTTTAATCAAAGTGAAAAAGAACACTCAAACCTGTATCAGCAGTGGAGTGGCTTCTAGCATTTTCCTTTACTTTTTTATGTTTATTGAATGACTTTTCTCTTTGTAGACCTGACTGAAAACAACTTGACTGTGGGCCTATATTTTACTCACATGAAAATGTCAAGACACGTAAAAAAAGCAATAAAAACACAGAAGAAATACTGAGAGAATTTATAATATAATGTTAGTGAGTGCCTTGTTTCTCTGATGTTCATTGTCTGCACACACAGTAGATTAATGAAAAACAAAAAAGAGTGAATATTTTTCATTTTTCTACACTTTAAGCAAATACAGAAAAATATTAGATGCCATTTATCAAAATGTAAACACGTAATTCGAGTGATAATCATCAATATTTTTATATTTTCCTCAGTACAAAGATAGATAAAATAAATGCCCTCACTTCGGGATCTTAAAAGCTTCCTCCAATGCAGGGATCCTGCACTTCTCATCTTTGAGGCCCCAGCACTTAACGCTGTGGCTAGCACTTAGTATGTGTTCAATAATTTTCTGCTGAATTCAACTGCGAGGGTGAAAAAATAATTTTCATAGAACCTACAAAGAGACACACATAAAGGCATATAAGCAATAGACCCTATGGATTTTAAATCCAAAAGTATTGTTATTTGTGAGAATATCTGTCAAATATTGAAATTATTTAATCCAATCTAGTTATTATTCCAATAGTGTCATGTATCATTTGCCTTCTACATGACAAACCCTAGTGAAAAGCTGACATATTTGTGTTTTTAGGTTCCCATAAGTCCTACAAAGTAGGTATTATTACCACTCAAGTGAAGTTCTGAGAGGTTAAACAACTTGCTGAAGATCAGACCGTTGATATATTATGGAAATAGGATAAGCAGCTTGAATCTATTTGTTTTCAGAATCTATACTTTTGCCATCATTTATACTGCTGTCTGAAATTTTGAGCTGTGCCATG
Source organism: Carlito syrichta (assembly GCF_000164805.1). NCBI lineage: Eukaryota > Metazoa > Chordata > Mammalia > Primates > Tarsiidae > Carlito > Carlito syrichta. The sequence goes on from NW_007067414.1 coordinate 25,584, forward strand.
TGTATATACTTTATAAAAAATAAGTATTGCGTAAACAATGTCAATAAGGACTATGCTGGACATATCAAAAGAATAAAATATCAAAGGGAAAATGTGAAGCATTATGAAGAGGATTTTCCTGTGTCTGGGGAAGTTTGGGTTGATTATGTGTGCAACTTTTTTTTTAGACATGAGGCTTTAAAGAATCAAGGGAAAAGCTAAAGGATTCTGGAAACAGCTCATTCACTACAGATTATTTTTAAAAGAATTGATAATCAGAGTCCATAACTAGAAAAATAGAGAAAGTCTTGGATGTGAGTTCAAACATATTAAAAACATCTCTAAGCATGGTACCCTTTATTCTCTATGTTGTAAACCTACAACATAGAGAGGCATTCACCAGGAGTCAATATTCCTAGGAAAAAATTAATAAATACTGTGTGTGTGTGTGTGCGTGTGTGTGCACATGCATGTGTGTGTTTGTTGCTGTTAGACCAATTTCATCTATAACATATCAATATGTTTTCTTTTGACCCTTTTGTGCTTTGTTAAACTGAAAGGAAGTGAGGACAAATTTAAGAGTCATCCTCTTCTCATTCTCTCTTTCTCTTAAAGTGATAATACTTTATATAGATTTGTATAGGTTTCAAAACACTTGAACAGTCTTCATCTCAGTTAATCTTCACAATGTCAATAGCAATATAATCACTATTATTTTGTCTATTTTGCAGATGAGGAAGCAGCACTATGAGGAGACTTGTGGCAAACTGAAATCAGAATTGAGTTTCTTAGCAATTAGATCCAGTACTCCTTCCTTGAATTAAGCACTGGTCTGCATAGCTTTCTTGATTCAACTTCCCTGCTTGAGTGCCAGCACATTGCGGTTTCTAGCTTGTCTGACAGGATGAAAATAGGGACTGTTGTTGAAATGAGTTGTCAAAGCATAAAAATAAAGAAAAATCATACCAACACACACATGAAAAGGCCAGAAACAAAAATCATCCAATTACTTTTTTAAAATTAAAACTGAAAATTTCTCCATTAATAAGACTGAGACAATCTAGACCTAAATATGTCCTGCTATCCCATCCCCCAATCCTTCTTTTCTGACATTAACTTTAAGAGCTACTAGCAGGCATTAAAATGGTGCCAGGATTAAGTGTTGTGTGGGGATTGGCTCTATTTGGTGCTCTTTTTAATAGTTCTGAAAACTTGTCCCCAAACTTGAAACATCAAACTTCTTATTTTTTATACAAGTACCTATTTCCAGCAAATTCTTTTCATTTAATTAATTAATTAATTAATGAGGAAGGGTCTCACTCTGTTGCTTAGGCTAAAGTACAATTATGTCATCATAGCTTACTCTAACCTTGAATTCCTGGGCTCATATGATCCTCCTACTTCGGTTTCCTGAGTAGCTAAAACTATGGGAATGTGCCACCATGCCTGGCTGTTTTAAAAAATTGTTAAAGTTTTTTTTTATATAGATGGGGTCTCTCTATGTTGCCCTGGCTGGTCTCAACCTGTTGGACTCAAGTGACCCTCTTGCCTTGGCTTCCCAAAGTACTGGGATTATAGGTGTGAGTCACTGCAACTGGCCTAATTTTTGAAAATTAATTAAGGAGAACAGGGGGCAAAGGAGTGACCATGGTCAAACAAAATCAAATCTTCATATCCATGTTGGAATGATCGAGAGAGAGAGAGAGAGAGAGAGAGAGAGAGAGAGTATTTCCCTTAAACTGGCATTCATATATATGTAGACAATGTTAAAAGCCTTGCAAAACATGAAGAAGCAGACCATCTCTACAATTAGTGGAAGATATTTCAAATTCATCAAGTACTATTTAATTACTTTAAAGCTTCAACTTAAAAATAAATCCAGCAGGATCATAGCATTGAGGATTTTTAAATCATATTTTATCAGACTCCTTAGCAGACTGGTCTTTGAAAGGAACATTATCAATCTGAAATTTTCGGGGATTATTAATCATTTAAAACAATGAGATTTTTTGTATTGGCCAATTCATCAAACAAAATTATCTATCTTTAAGGTATGAAGGGGCTATAGATTCACTGACCCATGTTTATTTTTCTATATGAAAAACACAATTAGTAATAGGGATAAAACACTTCTCTAAACATCCCATAATTAAAATGCAATCAAACTTGATTTGCTTAGAAATCCATTTTTTTTCTGGAGGGACTGCATTATAGTTGCTGTAGGATCATCATGAGATTAACAACCTTTGTGAAATTTTCCATCAGATGTTAGACTTTGTCATGACACAGAAAGCATTCTTTGTAGGATAAAGAATTATTCTTTGGGTGTGCATGCTGAAGGAAGTAGTCTGTCAGGATTTTGTTTGACCTCTCAGCTCAGCCTAACACTGGAAACCTTACATTTTAAGTTGAAAGTAGTACAGGGTATTCAACTAACTTTCCACTACCAAGGGATGGATTGTCTCTATAGTTGTTCCTAACCTATATTTTGTTGGCTTTTCCCCTGCACCTGCTAGTGCAAAATTTTCAGATCACTTGTTAAATGGCCTAATATTCCATTTTTTCCCTGAAATTTCCCTAGGTTATTTCATATATGCTCATGACTAAGCCTTGTCAATGGTTGATTGCCTTTCCATATTCTCTGTGTTCTGCTTCCTCCACCACCCAGTGATATCTATTATCACTTTCTCTTGTGGTCAGAGAGGAGTCACTTCTACTGGACACCGTCATCTTCCTGTGGGCACTGCTGTCTCTGTCAGGGCTCATTAACACCTTTGCTCAGTACTATTTTACACCACAACGGTGCATGTTCTTTGGATTCCTCAATAGTTCTTACTCACTCATTCTGGAAATAGAGACAATCCCTCCCATGTAAATGATAAACTTTTTCTGCAAATGAATGTTCCAGAATATTTTCAAGTATTTCTTTTCAATATTTCAAATATTCTTTTCAATATTTTAAATATTCCTTTTATGTTTTCCCCCTACTTACGAGTCCACCCAAAAGAAGATTTAGTCTGTGACGTGAAAAGTCCACATTAAAATAAAATAAAATAAAATAAAATAAAAAACAAGTGCAGATTGAGTATGGTGGCCCATGCCTGTAATTTCAGCAATTTGGGAGGCTGAGGCAGAAGGATCACTTGAACCTGGGAGGTAAAGGCTGCAGTCAGCTATGATCGCACTACTGCACCGTAGCCTGGATGACAGAGAGAGACCCTGTCCCTTGGAAAAGCATTAAAAGTGATAAATATTATGTTTTATACAGGTTTATGTGCTTCCCAATATTTCTTCTCTTAACATGATGACCCAGGCCCACATGCCAATAGATTTTTGGCAGGGACTGCCCTATAAGCTGACACTTTTCAGATACATAATGAAAAGTGAGGCAACCGATATGGAGTCTCAGTGATGTTCTTCTTTGCTCTTACATGAAGTTTCTAATGAGTACAGAAATACAGGCAGTGAGGGGCGAGGGGTGCTAAAATCCACCAGTGTGCTTTCAGTTTTACCTTGTGTCAAATCAACCTCTATCAGGCTCACTAAAAAAAGCTGTGTAAAGAAAGCCTGCTATTATACAATCTTTCTCAATATTTTTCCATCTAAACTGTTCACATGTATAAGAGATTCTCTTATAATTGTCTCACTTACTGTAGTAATTCTCAAGGGAGTTGGTTGGGTAGCATAGAAGTGTGTAGCAAATGGGTGCATAGAACACCTATCAGATAATCTGTACTGGGAGAAAATATGAATAATTTGAAAAATCCCAGCCCTCAAAAATGTTTACTTGATCCCATTACTCACCACTGCTTCATAGAATCACTGATGTAGTGAAAGAGTCCTGGCTTTTGGGGGGTATCAAGTTTTTTCACATATGATTCAAGCTATTTTATTAATATTTATTTTACTATGATTTTTGGACTTGGCCCTTTGTTTTTGTTTACAACATTTTTGCTTTACAGAGGGTTTACATGTTGTAATATAGTTTTATTTTGTTACATTTTTAAAAAAATGCTGTCTTGATGCAGTTTGGAGTCAAGAGCAGTCAAGTCTTTTTTTGAGCAGCTGGTTAAGTCCATGCTCCAACTACTATCCTTATGGTGCTTATAAATTCCTTTGGGCCACTTTACACTCACCCTAATTTTCCTGGCACTGGGTATCAAACAGTTAGAGACAACTTTTATACTCTAGATTCTATCTAGCTAATTCACGGGGAATCTTGGAAACCTAGCTAACCCCACCTCATTTGCCATACATTAAGTTGCTCCTTACAGCTCCAGCTTGCTGTTACCCTGCCCCATGGTGTGCCTCCCTATGTGGCTCTGACTGGTAGCCTTATCTTATTTTGAGCTGTAAGTATAATAATAGAGTTCTGTCTTTCATCTGTCTTAGTGATATTGCACGTCTTGCCATCAGAAGCATCTTTAAATCTTATAATATTTATATGTGGTAAAATTTGTCTTGTCCTTCAATTGCATCTGACTTCATAATCAGATCTCCCCCAATCAGATACTAGCAGATTATAGTGAGGACTTGCACTCAGACCTATCTGAACTCAGATTTCTAACACTAGTTAGCTGTGTTACCTGAAAGCAAGGTCCTAACTCTCTGGGCCTTGGTTTCTTCATTTGTAAAATAAGAATATCAATAATAGTGTCTATCTCACAATATCATATTAATAATTAAATTACATTTTTAAGGCTCTTTGCATGCTATCTTGCACATAGTAAGCACTGAATTAATGGTAGCTATTATTATTAATAGGTATATATCTTATATTTCTATTTTTATAGTTTGACTATGCTATTATTATTCTTTTGTTCTCCTGGGGCTTATTTTGTAGAGTAACAAGATGAGTGTTTTACTTTTATGTTCCAAAAGATAATCAATTTCTTAGTAGGCTTTTTTTGAATTAATTCTTTCATTCTCCAATAATTTATTATTCCACTTTTATTATATACTCCTTATGAGTTCTATGGTTTGTTTTGTATCTATTTTGTTCCATCGATCTAGTTATTCTTACATTAGTATCATGCTATTTTAATTATTGATATTTTAACTAAACCTTAATGACTAATGACTTTCTCCATACTTTTTTCCCCATAGTTCTTAGGTATTATTGCCTTTTTACTCTTCATGATAAATTTTATTATAATACTGGCATGTTAAAAATATTTTATTGGTAATTTTGCTGTGATTGCATTAAGCCTAAAAACAAATATGAAACAAAGTGAAATCTTAACAACATTTAATACCTCCACCTAGGAACATGTCTCTCACTTACGTTGAGTCTGTTATAGAACATACTTAGGAACCTCTATGTATTCCAGTATTCTAGTCTAGTTCTTGTAACTATCTATGTGCTTTGAATAAATGTCATAATCCTAATGTAATTTCTGTTCTGGGAAGTTCATGGCATTTATATTAGGGATAAATGAGCTAAAATATGCATAAAATAGCAAAGTAAAGAGTTAATTATTCATAGAAAAGCAAGAAGATGTTCCTATTAATTAGAAAATTAGGCTTTGGTAAAAAGCCAATTTTATATAAAAGGGATTTCCCATCTCAAATAAAGGATGTTCACAGAAAAAAATAAGAACAAACTCAGAAAATCAGAAAGGCACAAGAATCTCAATGTTGATCAGATCTTCAAAAGTACTCCTCACTAACCACTACTAATTTAATGCTAATATCTCCTTATGGTGAAGATATTTCACCATGGAATATATACACTGGATGTATTAAAATCAACCTCATGTCCTTAGAGCTTGAAGGAACAATGGAGGCTATCCAATTTAAACTCTCATTAAATAGAAACGTCTCTTCTTATATATTTCCAATAACAGTGAATTACTACTTTGTAAGTAGTTATTGAAAACCTTATTATTTTTAAATGTCATTAGTGTATCAAAATTCATCTCCCTGGAGCTTTTACCTATGCACAGGTGTTACGACAACAGAAAGGTAAAGTATCTCATTCCATTTGGGTAATAAATAAGAAAGGGAGTGGAAAAGAGCAGTCAAGCAGTGAGTTTCAGAGGAGGTGTAGCTTAAGCAGAATCCTGAAGGGGAAGAGGTTAAGGCATTCCAGGTAGAAGAACATTACTAAAAGTATGACACATTTGGGAGAGCTGATAAGTTTGGCTTTGCTGAAGCAGAGCCTGTGCGTGAGGGAGTAGTGGAAATGAGGATGAAGAAATCGACAAGTGACTTGTATCAGAGGGTCTTCTGTGCTAAGTTGCAGAGTTTAGTTTTTATTGACAAGGGGAAGTCATTAAAAGGTTCTTTAAACTCAGCAGTATCCTAAGTTGTACTCTCTGGACCTAAACAAAATCCATCTTATCTTTCTTCTTTAACCTTTTTAAGTTCTTCAAAGCACTTTAAGGTAGTCTGTGTCTTCTTAGTTCTTTTAGGAACTTATCACCTATAAGATTTTTAGATTATCAGCATCCTGGTTGCCTCTCCCTAGACTCATTCTAGTTTATTTAAGTTCATCTTAAATTTTAATACCTAGAATTAAATCAATACTCAGATGTGAGTCAATGCTGCAAAGCAGGGGGGTATTATTTTGTCTCATAAACTCTATATAAAATTTCTTTTACAGAAGATTAAATTAAAGTTTGGTTTATTTTGGAGTTGGAGTAGGGAGAATATGTCAGTAAGTAGGGGTTTTGTTATGTTGTACTAACAACGCCAAAATATCAGTGATTTAACCCAACAAAAGCTTATTTCTCACTTACACAGAACATCCAATATGGATTACAGTCATTCGGAGGTCTAGGCTGACAGAAACTCCATTGCTATACCTACTTTCCATAGTCAGCAAGACAGGAAAAGAGAAAGTGGTAAATTGTGCACTGGCTTTTAAAGTTTCCAAAGCCAATCAAGTCCTCACTTAAATTCAAGGGGACTGGGGACATACAGTTCTAACATAGACCTGAAAGCAGAGGAGAGCAAAGCTATTTGACCAGTTCCAATGATGTCCCTTAGGTTACAAATAGACAGTAGAAATCTTGTGACCAATTTTATATTCTCTTGCTGGATGATCATTACATCATTACCTTTGTCTTTTTGTAACTGTTCTTGTCTTAAAATCTATTTTATCTGGTATAAGCATAGCTATTTCTGCTTGATTTTGTTTTTTATTTGTGTGGAATATCTTTTTCCGTCCCTTTACCTTCAGTATGTATGTACCTTTACTGGTAAGGTAAATTTTTTATAAACAGCATATAATTGGATCACTTTCTTTTTATATCCATTTTTTCATTTGATATTTTTAAGTGAAGAATTTAAGTTATTTATGTTCAAGGTTATTACTGATATCTGAGGCTTTGTTCCTGTCATGTTGTTAATTGTTTTCTGTTTTTTTAAAATATGTTTTTAATTTATTTTTTCTCTCAGTGTTTGTTATTGAGGTCTGATAAATTTCTGCAATGGCATCATTTGAAACTTTTCTCTTCCTATTTTGAGTGATTGCTTTACCAGTGAGTTTTATACTTGTATGTGTTTTTGTGATAGTAAATGTCACCGTTTTGCTTCCAGGTTTAGGATTCCTTTGATAATTTCTTTCTTTCAGTATTTACTTGCCTGGGAAAGAACTTATCCTTCATTTATGAAAGATCATTTTGTGGATATAGCATTCTTTGCTGACAGTTTTTTTTCTTTCAGCACTTTGAATGTATCATCCCAGGTTTTCTGCTGAGAAATGCACTGTTAGTCTGACAGGATTCCCTTTATAGGTTACTAGGCACTTTTCTCTCGTTATTTTTAGAATGAACTCTTCACATTTAATTTTAGACAGTTTGATTATAATGTACCATGAAGAAGACTTTTTTTGCATGATGTCTGCTAGGTGAATGTGGAGCCTCCTGTATATGAATGTCTATATCTCTTGCTAGACTTGATAAGTTTTTGTCTATTATTTTGTTAAAGAGATTTTTAAATTATTTAAATGTTCTCTTTACTATTGGGTATACTGAACATTCATATATCCAATAGCTTTATATCATTCAAAATGTCACAAAGGATTTTCTCATTATTTATCATTATTTTTTCTTTACTTTTGTTTGACTATGTTATTTCAAAAGACCTATCTTCAGGTTCAATATTCTTTCTTTTGCCTGATATAGTCTATTGCTAAAGCTTTCAGATGTATTTTGAATTTACTTAAAAAAAAGCTTTTCAGTTTCAGAATTTCCATTTGTTTTTTTAATATCTATCATTTGGTAAAGTTTTCTTTACTATCTTGAATTGCTTTTCTGATTTATTTGTATTGTTTTTCAGAATTTTCCTGTATCTCACTGAGCTTCTTTGAAATAAATATTTCAAATTCTTTGTCTACAATTTCAAAGGTTTTTTTTGGGATTATGATCTATTACTGGTGAATTATGTTGCTTTGAAGTTGTCATATTTCCTTTTTCATGTTTTTTGTGTTTTTATGCTGATATCTGCACATCTGATGTAAAAGTTGTCTATTCCTATTTTTGGATTTATTTTTATAGGGAAAGACTTTTGCCTGAAGATGTATCTGTGATGTTTGTTGGGCAAAGTTTGGCTTTATTTCTGGGTGTGTACAGTAGCTTATTCTATGTATGATTTCTTTGGCTAAAACCAGTGTTAGTGTTTCCTCAGGGGGCTATCATGAAGTGGGGCTGTGATGGAGTTGTGCTGGGAACTGAGAAGTCAAGTTGATCAGTCTTCAGGTCCCAGTGGTGGCAACACTGACCTGAGCATACCAGTCTTTGTGCTCCAGGGTAGTGTGCACTGGCACCTGTGTTGGCAGTTGTTGGTGAGCCGCCTCTTGAGACTCTGCATTGCTTGCTTAGATGCCATAAATGGCAGGGGTGAACTGAGCCAGTGAGTTCTCAGGTCCCTGGGTAGCTGGCATGATGTTTGCAATGACAATAGTAGTATTGTGACAACTCCCAGGGTCCCAAAAGGTTCAGGCTGCTGTTAACTGTGAGGTTTCCCCCAAAAGCTCAAACATAATGCTCTCAGACACTTCTGCTCTTTGATATAGCAGTGCCACAGTGCCATGCAGAGGGGAAAGGGACTCCGCCTTTGTGCATGAGGCCAGGTACAGAGGCCATGAGGCCAGTGAGTTCGCAGTTGCTGCTCACTGTTTCCAACAGGTAGCCCTCTGACTCACCCATCCCAGCTCCAGTGGTAGCAGGAGCAGATGTATGGAGGGAGGCAAAGGGTCCCATTTTTTACTTGAGAGCCCAAGCACAGAGGCTGCTCTGCTGATGCAAGAGAGTTTCACTCTTCTCTTGCAAAACTGAGCACAGAGTTTGTGCCATTGCTGGAGGCAGAGTCACTTCTCACAGCCCCAGGCAAGGAATTCTCTGGCTCTGGAAAGCAGACACTTTGGTTTCCATTGTCCCAGGGGCTGACTTTTGGTGCATTACTGTATTTTCCTCAGGGAGTAGTACACTTTACAACCTAGAGTACTGAGGACCCTGCAGCTCCTTTAAGTCCACCAGTACTGTGCCACTGCAGCCTTCCAAGTGGACACTGAGGAATGTCAGCAGAATTCCCAAGATGTGGACATATGGGGGAATGTTGTTCCCAGGGCAAGATGCAGTGAAAAATCCAGTGACAACTATGCTCCCAAAATGGCACCCTACCACAGCCACTCACGCCTTGGTGGGAGAGTAAGTGGCCTGTGTTGAGATCTGTCTGGTGCCATTCCCTCACAGGGTCTTTAACTTGCTGACCACGCCAGTCTTAGGGTATGTGTGGGTAAAAGACTTCTCCCATGGTTTGGATCACAGTAGTTTGCAGTAGGGATGTGGACTGCTGAAGCACTTCCACTTACCTTTTCTCTACAATACCAAGTCACTCTGAGCTCCCACCCGATCCTGGCCAAACCAGCCACTCACTTCCTTCTCCTTCTATGCCATAGGTATTTCCCATGAGTTCTCCACTGGACTCTAGTGTTCTCTTTCAGATGTTATTTGAGGCATATATTCTATTCATAATATTTTTTTCTTAGAGAGGGCAGATGTCTGATGTCTTTAGTCAGTCATTTTGAACCAGAATCTCTCTTTGTTTTTTCTTTCTGCTTTAAAACTTGCTTGCAAAAAACCTTTTGTTTCCCCTAAAAGCTTTCACAAGTTTCAGTTAGTTTGAGCTATTAGCATTTTTAGCAATATTAGTAGAGTTTTGTTATAGCCTTTTCTATTCTGGCCATTTGAAGCATTTTTTCTTTCATTTAAAATCTGAATCTCTTCCTTAAAAAGTTTTCATCAATACATATCATACTTAATACAGGTTTTGTTTTATTTTTTGCTTTCTCACCTGTGTCGTCTACTTGTAGTTCCTAAGTCTTTTAGTGTGCTTTTCTTACAGGAAAGACATAGCGGAACAGAAACATAAATATTCATAAGTATATATAATCAAGTAAAGAAATAGATTTTGTTAATATTTTGAAGATTTTCTTTCAGAGCAGTGTTGTTCCAACAGTGCAGAAAAACTATTTACAGTTATTGTGAAGTTTAACCTCTATCTCTATTCCACCACAAAAACGAGTGTAACAATCTATTACTGACTTCCTACTTCATAGTTACTAAATATTTCTTAGAGATTTTATGGAGTTTTGTTACTAATATATCTGAGTTGTCAAAATAAAAAAGAGATAATTACCAAGGAAGAGTGATGATAATTATAACAGATGGAAAGTCAAAAATTAATAACAATAATAATAATGATTAATATTGTTGTTATAAAACCACATATGTAGAACTTACTACTTGCTAGCTACTCATCTAAGTGCTCCTAATATTTAATTTTTAATCTTCATGACAACACTATTAGATAGATGTTTGAGATTTAAAAGCTGCTGAGGAACAGCGAACAAGTTCTTTTCCCTGTGCAAGGTAGAGTGAAGGGGTCAGAACTGAAACTGCACATAAGTCTTATTCATGAAGTATTGTGTTCTACTTTAATGAAAAGTTACACTACAAGAATTCTATTTGCCTGCAAAGGGAGATAACAGGAAACACTATTAGCTTCATTCTTTCTCTGGGATAAAAAATATAGTTTTGTGTTTTTAATTCTTAATCAAGTGTCAGGTTCACATTTATACTACGTACAAGGTCTGGGAAGCCCCAAACAGAGACATCAATGTAAAGTAGTCTGGAACAATAATGCCCTAGGGCACCTAAAAGAAGCAGTTGCAAATACTATCTCATGTATCTTCAAGCCAGGTTTTGCAATAGTCTCACAGATGAAATCAAGTTTAATATGAGCAAGCAAATGAAAGTTATAAAATGTACCATAAAAAGTCTCCATAATTAAGAGTCAGCATAAATACCAATCCCCAAATTTAAAGCTTAAAGAACATCAGCTATTGAAAAGATCAGATACAGATAAATGTTTAAAATGCTGAAAGATTTATGAAGATGGACATCGAAACATGACAAAAAAAACAACAAGATACAGTTAAAAAAAAAAAACAAGATACCGAAAGAAACTCTAAATGGCAGACTTTAAGAAGAGGAAAAATAAAACCCAAATGAATAACTAAGATACCAGAAAGAATGGTAGGCAAATATATTGGTAACTACAGTTTATTTAAACCAGGGTTAATTAAACCATGGCCCACAGACCACATCCAGCCCACCATTTGCTTTGTAAATTAAGTTTTATTGGATCATAATCACACAAATTATGATGGTTGATAGTATGTATCAATTTGACAGGTACACAGGGTGTCCAAACATTTTGTCAAACATTATTGTGGGTGTGTCTATAAGAATGTTTCTGAATGAGATTAACATTTGAATCAACTGGTAGACTGAGTAAAAGCAGATTGCCCTCCCAAATGTGGAAATGTGAATGGGCCTCATTCCATCAGCTGAAGGTCTGGGTAAAACAGAGAAGCTGAACTTCCTCAAGTAGGAGGGAACTCTTCCTACATGATTGCCTCTAAACCAGGACATTAGTGTCTTCCTATCTTCAAATTCAAATTCAAACACTGATGCTTTTGGGGTCTAAAGCCTGCCAGCCATCAGACTAGTACCATCGGTTGTTCCGGATCCTTAGCTTTCTGAAAGCGGGTCTTAGGACTCGCCAGTCTCCATAATGGTGTGAACCGATTCCTTATTATAAACACACACACACACACACACACACACACACACACACACCATCCTATTTCTCCTGTTTCTCTGGAGAACTCTGATACACTCACTCATCTATGTATTTTTTTATGGCTGCTTTTTTGCTATGGCAGAGCTGAGTAATTGCAACAGAGATTGTGTGGTCCATAAAAACAAAAATGTTTACTATTTGGCCCTTTACAGAAAAAGGTTTTCTGATCTCTGATCTAAACTAATACAGACTACAAAATAATGGTGACAATAAATGTGCTAAAATGACAATGACAATAACAACTAACATTAAAGCTATAGAAAAAATGGGAAGCTAAATTGTTGGCCCTGGTAATATCAAGAATGGAAGAGGTTATGAGAGTTAATGCACTTTAGGATCCTTCTATTGAGAGAAGATACATTGATTAAAATTAGATTTCGTTAATTCAATGACATAGACTCCATTATAAAATAATCATGAAAATTAGTAGACTGCATTACTTTGAAAATTTAAAAGGGAAATGAATAATAAGTTTAAAGTATTTGAACAATAAAAAGTTTTTTAAAAAAGTAAAAGAAGCACAGAAAAGAGGTGAAGAGAAGGTATAAAATTAAACATATCCTAATCACAACAGTGAAAATGGATTAACTTCCTAGTTAAAACACATAAATTGTTTGTTTGCATTAAAAGATTCAGTCACGAACCCTTTACAAAGAACACAAAAGAACTGGAAAAATTATGCAGTAAAATACAAATTAAGAGAAAGTCTGGTATAAAATAATTTTAAGGAAGAAGTGTTTGTAGGAATAAAAAGGTTTACCTCATAATGATAAAGTACATTTCACCAAGAAGATATCAAAGTTCTAAAATTATATGCATCTAATGATAGAACTTAATCTATAGAAAACACAACTAGGTTGGGCACAGTGGCTCACATTTGTAATTTCAGCATTTAGGGAGGCTGAGGCGAGAAGATTGCTTGAGCTCAGGAGTTCAAGACCAGCTTAGCCAAAATAGTGAGATGTTGTTTCTACAAAAAAAATTTTAAAATAGCTGGGCATGGTGGCATGTGCCTGTAGTTTTAGCTATTTGGGAAGCTGAGGAGGAAGGATCAGCTGAACCCAGAAGGTTGAGGCTGCTGTGAGCCACTGCACTAAATAAATACATAAATAAATAAAAGATAGATAGATAGATAGATAGATAGATAGATAGATAGATAGATAGAATGAACACAACTAACATGTATAGAGAGAAGCATTCAAATTACCATAACATTGGGAGATTTTTCAAATAATTCTTTCAATAAGTGATAAATAAAGTAGACAAAAACATTAATAAAGACACAGGAAATTTAAACTCTACAACTAAGAAGATTAATTTGGTAAATTTATGTAGATTCCTGAATCCAAGAAGTGGAAAATGCATATTATTTTCAAGAGCACAGACTGTTTATGAAGACTGACCATGAAGTAGCTACCACAAATGTTTCAATAAATTTTAAAAAATGATTATGCAGACCACATTGTCAACAATACCACATTTAAATTAGAAAACAAAATAATTAAAAATAACACCATATTTTTGAAAAATTGTTAAAAAGCACCTCTTTACAACTCATAGATCAAAGAATCATAATGGAAAATAGAAAATACTTAGTACTAAAAAACAATTGAGATAGCCCTTGGAAAATTTGTGAAATACAAGTAGATAGAATTTAGAGGAAATTTTATGACATTAAATGTTTATATAGGCCGGGTACGGTGGCACACACCTATAATCACAGCACTTAGGGAGTCCGAGATGAGAGGTTTGCCTGAGTCCATGAGTTTGAGACTAGACTGGGCAACTTGGCGAGACCTCGTCTCTATAATACAAAAAAACATTAGCCAGTCATGGTGGTGCGGGATTATAGTTCCAGTTACTTGGAAGACTGAGGCAGATGGATCGCCTGAGCCCAGCAAGTTGAGGCTGTGGTGGCCGGAAGTGTGCCACTGCCCTCCAACCTGGGTGACAGAGTGAGACACCAACTCAAAAAAAAAGTTTGTATTTCAAAAACCTCAAGACCAAAAATTAATACTAGTATCAAATTTAAGAAATTGAAAAAATATCAACAATAAATTCAAAGACAGTGAGTGTCTAGAAGTAAATATTGAGCACAAATGAAATTTCATGAACAGAAATTCATAAAGTTAAAAACAACTATTGCAATAGAAAGGGTCAACAAAGAGAAAAATCATTTTTTGAAAATCATGAATAGATTTGTCTTTGGCAGACTTATTAAGAAGATAACAGGCAAGTAAGAGAATAAACAGGGGTATTAGGAATGAAATGGTTTATTTTATATACAGCTATAAAAAGCTTTCTGTCAAAAATTCTGAAGAAATAAGGCAGAACTGACAATTTTATATAAAAACATAACTTTAAAACTGAATCAATTAAAAATTAGAGAGCCTGACTAGACTTATAGCCATTAAAGTAATCAAATCAATAGTTAAATTTTCCCATCCAGCCTACTGCCACACAAATAAATAGGCCAAGACGTTCACACATTCATTCTTGCAAACATTAGAGGAACTGATAAATCCAAATGTTGAAAAAACTTTCCTGATATTAGAAGAACAGATAATTCTTCCCAACTCATTTTTAGAGACTAGTATATGCTTGATACTGAAACCAGATACAGAAATTTTGAACAAGGAAAGTTATTGGCTAATATCACTTTAGAATATAGATGTAAAAATTGACCAAATATTAGCACTTGAATGCAGAATATACATTTAAAAACCATCACTGAATTGAGTTTATGCTATCAATGCAAGGTTGATTTAACATTTGAAAATCTATTTATATAATTAACCATGTTAATGGATTAAGGGTGAATAACTATATGATTACCTCATTAGATACAGAAAAATCATTTGAAAAAATTTGTCATATTCAGTTAGCAAACTGAAAAGAGGAAAGCTCTGGCTTATTCTCATAAAAAGTATCTAAACTCTAGTATACACTATGCTTAATAGTATAATGTTAAAAGCTTTTCATGTACAAAAAATGTGAGACAAAGATGCCTGCCATCACCACTTCCCAACAACATTATAATGAATGTCTCCACCAAGTCAGGAAGATGATCAATTACAAGAAAGAAAGAAACAAAATGTTCATTACTCACAGTCAAGAGTATAGCACACATACAAAATCCAAGAGAATTTGTAAATAAATAAAAATTAATTAAAGTTTTCAGAAAGGTCTTTGAATATAAAATCAATATTCTTAAATCAATTGCATTCCTAATTCTGGAAACAAATAGTTATAAACTGTAATATTAAAACTGGATGTCACTTAAAATCATATCAAATGTTAGATACCTAGAAATACATTAAACAGATTTGCAATTTATTTACTAAAGATCATCTGGAAACTCAAATGAAAGGCATAAGAGAAAATCTACATAGCTGCCGAGAAACTCCTTGTCCATGGTTTAGAAGGGTCAATGCCATAAAGATGACAATTCATCCTACGCTATTCCGTAAATTTAATTCAATTAAATTTCAATCAAAATCTTTGCAGTGTTTTTGGCAGAACAGAGTAAATTAATTCTAAAATCTATATTGTGTATTAGTCAGAATTCTCCAGAGAAACAGAACAGAGACACACAAAGAGAGAGAGAGAGAGAGAGAGAGAGAGAGAGAGAGAGAGAGAGAGAGAGAGAGAGAGAGATTATAAGAACTGATTCATATGATGGTTATGGAAGTCAAGAAATCCTACAACTGCCATATTCTAGCTAGAGAACTAGAAAAACTAGTGATATAATTGATTCCAAAGTCTTTTTTAAACTTTTATTTTAGAGTTGTGGTGTGCAAGTGGGGATTTACTACATAAGTAGAATGCATGCATGTGAAGTTTGGGCTTATAGCTAGAACTCTCTCCCTGATAGGTACCCAGTGTGTTTCCATGTGCCCCCTCCATCCTCCCTCCCTTTTCCCTCCCTCCCTTAGCAGTGTACACCATCTGTTGAACCCACATTTGTTTAGTGTGACCAGTGTTCTGGGCTCATGCATGAGTGAGAACATGTGGCATTTGTTTCTGTGATAATTCACTTAGTATGAGGGTCTCCAGCTGCATCTAAGTTGCTGCGAAGGTCATGATTTTGTTCTTCTTTATGGCACATAATAGTTCATCATGTATACAAGGGAGACCCCAAAGAAAATCAGAATTATCTTTTGGAGGGCGGGCCCCATGTAGTACACTCGGAATTCATTCCTCCGGATCAAACGGTCAACCAAAGTTTTTATCTGGAAGTTTTGAGAAGGTTGCATCACAATCTGTGGAAGAAACATCCCTAGTTGTGGCAAACAGGTGACTGACTGGTTCTTCCACCATGACAACACATCTGCCCACACTATGCTGAGTTGACCAAAAACAGCATGACCCCCATGCCCCACCCTCCCTATTCACCCAATCTTGCCCTGAGTAACTTTTTTTGTTTCCCTGGATGAAAAATGTCCCAAAAGGGAAATGTTTTGCTAATGTGGAAGAGGTGAAACAAAAAAATGGTAGAAACACTAAAAGGCATCAAAATTGGTGAGTTCAAAACTGTTTTGAACAATGAAAAAAGCATCTTGATAGGTGCATTGCATCAAACAGTGAGTATTTTGAATATGGCTGAAGTTTAGCCATGTAAGAATAAATTCACAATTTTTTATAAATAGATTCTGGTTTTGGGGGAATCTTTCCTCTTATGTGTCACATTTTCTTTATCCAGTCCACTTTTGATGGGTATCTGGGTTAGTTCCGTGGTTTTGCTATTGCGAATAGTGCTGCAATAAACATGTGTGAAATTTTTGCACAGCAAAAGAAACCATCAACAGAGTAGAGCTAACCCATGGAAGGGGAAAAAATAGTCCAAAGTCTTGAGAACCAGGGGAGCTGATGGTACAAGTCCCAGTTTGAGTCTGAATGCCTAGAATCAGGAGTACTGATGTCTGAGGGCAGAATATCCCAGGTCAAACAGAAGCAAATTTGCTCTTCCTACACCTTTTTGTTTTTTTGGGGGGGTTCAGTGTATTGGATGATGCCCACCTGGCAACGGTGAAGGTAATCTTTATACAGTCTACCGATTCATATGCTAATATCTTCCAGAAACTTTCTCACAGTCACATCCAGAAATGTTTTACCAGCCACCTGGGATCCTTAGCCTAGTCAAACTGACACATAAATTAATCAACAATACAGAAATACATTGGACCAACAGTAGGTGAAACACACTTAAGCAAGAAAAAAGTGGAGAAATTTATTTAATGTATATCAAGATACTGTAAAGCCATCACAATTATACCAATGTGGTGTTGGCCCAGAGATGGGTGAATAAACTAATAGAACAAAAAAGGAAGCCCAGAAATATATGTGCACTAATAGGAACTTGATAAGTGAAGTATTCAATAAATGGTGCTTGGAATATAAATGTCTATATAAAATATATAATAAGCTTTTACATCAAACTGTTTACAAAAGGCAATTCCAGTTTATTTTAGACCTACAAATAAAAAGCAAAACTTTGAAATTGTGAAAATATAAAAATATACACATATATATTACTTTGAGAAGATAAATATTTCGTTTAAAAGACACAAGAAGCTAATCCTTACAACCTTATAAAATACATTGATAAGTTAAACTAAATTAAACAAACAGGCCAACAAAATATACTGTGTATAATAAAAACACTATAAACAAAATTAAAACAAAATACAGCCCAGGAGGAAGTATTTGCAAAATATATGCTTGACAACAAACTAATATCAAAAATTTCAAACATAGAAATAATTATTACAAAGCAATAAGAATCTGACACTAATATGAAAATAATTAATCATATGAATATATAATTTAGAAAAGAGTACCTGTAAATTGCTCACCGCATATAAAAAGATACTACTCAACTTTACTACTTTTCAGAAAAATGCAAACTAAAACTTGGGAGCATACTATTTTCAATTCGCCAAAACTTAAAAATTTAAGTCTAACTGTATCAATTGTTGCTTAAGAAGTAGAATATTGGGAGAACAAACACAAATACAGCCCACCTGGAAAATAATTTGGCATTATGTGATAAATTTGAAGGTGAACATACTCTATGGCCCAGCAATTCCGTTAATCGTATACACTTCAAAGAAATCTGTGCACATATGTACAAGGGGATATATACAAGAATATTCATAGAACATTGTTTGCAAAACAGTAAAGACAAACCTAATATACCTCCACGTAAAAAAGAATGAATAATTAAATCATGTTATATTAATTCCACAGAATACCACGCTGAAGTAGATGATATAGATTCACATGTCAGCATGCAAATATCCAAAATATATTATTGAGCAAGGCACAAGTTGTGAATTATACCATTTACATGACATTCAAAAATATTAAAAGCAGTATTATGTATAATTTTATGGCATGCATATGCAGTATGTGATGTAAAGTCACGGTTGGGGCTCAAAAAATAATAACCCCAAATCAGAACCTCAGAAGCAGCTTCAGAAGCAGAAGTTTATGTGTGGCCTTTTGCGGTCCTCCAGTCTCCCAGTCCCACTCCCCCTCAAGACCAGTCATAGAAACTAGAATCCCTCTTCCTTAAGGTGGTTCATAGAAACCAGATCCTCTTTTCCCCAAAGCCAGCCAAAACCCCAAAATATTGTTCTTACTTTTTCTCTACCTTTCTGTGTAAAAACTGACCACAAAGGAATGCTCTGACCTACTTTGTTTGACTGTAGGTCATCAGAATCCATTCCAGAGGTCCTGCCCCACACCCAGAAGAAAGAAATGCATGTCCTTCAGAAAGGACATGAAGAATCTAGATAAACCGGGCTCGGTGGCTCAGCCTGTAATCCCGCATTTTGGGAGACTGAGGTGAATGAATTGCCTGAGCCTGCGGGTTCGAGACACGCCTGGGCAACTTGGCGAGACCTCACCTCCACAATAAATCAAAAATTAGCCGGGCTTGGTCGCGCGCCTGTAGTTCCAGCTACTTGGAAGGCTGAGGCGGGAGGATCGCCGGAGCCCAGTAGGTCGAGGCTGCGGTGGCTGAGAGTGGCCACTGATCTCCAGTCTGGGCGACAGAGTGAAACTCCAACTCAAAAAAAGAATCTAGATAGACAGCCCTTTCTGAGTTTCCCCAGTCTATTATTGTCAGATCATACCCTTTTTGCCCAATTATATTTCTACACAGTTGACCGTATTTTGTTGAGTCTAAGCATAAAAGTGGACAATTTCTCCTGTATCTTTGGGAGTTCATTTGGAAGGCTCCAGTGTATAAATGTTAAATAAACTTGTATGCCTTTTCTCTAATTAATTTGCCTTTTGTGAGTTGATTTTTTTAAGCAAACCTCCAGAGGCCAAGGAGAACTCTTCTCTTTGCCTCTACTTCATGAATAGAAATAATATAAACCAAAATCAGAATACTGATTTTTCTGAAGTGGATAAAGGAGAATCTGACTGATAAGGACATACAGAGGTCTTCACTGTATTTGTTTCACTTATTTCTTAAGTTGAATGGGGTTGTATATGTATGCTTGCTTTATTAGGCTTTACATATTTTTTGCTTTATTATACACTTTATGAAGTATAAACTAGTTCCTAATGACCTTTAAAAAGGTAGAAAGGTCTTTGAACTCTTGGCACATTTATCATTCTGCATGGACTCAATAAATATTAGTTGAGGTTGAGAAGAAGGAAGAGACATTGCTTGCTCTACCTCTTTGCCTGTTTAACTTGATACAAGTGAAAATCTCGCATGTTCATAATTTTATTTTGTCAGAATATATTCTCTTTGGTTTCATTACATCTGATGTTATGACAGTTTTTATGTTAAGTTTAATTATTTGTAGCAAAAAGCAAACAGATAGTTTTACAAAGTCTATTTTAAAGATTTATAAAATTTGTCTTTAAATAATTAACAGTATGTTTAAAAAAGATAAAAATCCAAGATTCTCTGATCAAATATTTTGAATATTCTTTAATAAAATCTGACCCCAAATTATTTTCTCTTAGCTGAGTCAGAAAGGTTTCTAAAATATTCATAAACTAGAAAGTTATCTTTCTATTTAAAATGGTAGAATGGTTCTAGATATGCTACAAGCCTGTTTATTTATTTTACATAGTAATGACCGGCATAAAAATATGATCTGAATTAATGTTTTATTATCTTTCATTTACTCATCCTGTCCACCAAAATGCATGAAAATCTTCATTTAGTATGCATGATTCATATGAGAATATTTATTGGATGTATAATGAACCTGTAAAAAGTTTTAATGTTTATTTATGAAATACTACTTTGGCTAGGAGTTGTCAATTTGTAACTGACACTTTTTTTTTTCTGAATCAAGGTCTCAAGCTGTCACCTAGGCTGCATTGCAAGGGTACCATCACAGCTCACTGCTGCAGTCTCGGCCTCTTGAGTTCAGGCCGTCCTCCTGCTTCAGCCTCCTGGGTAGTTGGGATTATAGACATGCACCAAGTCTGGCTAATGTTTTTAATTTTATTTTTGTAGAGATGAGGTCTGTTGCTCAGACTGGTCATGAACTCCTAGGCTCAAGCAATCCTCCAGTCTCAGCCTCTCAAAGTGCTAGGATTGTAGGCATGAGGCACTACACCTGGCCCTAACTAACACATTTTGATTAAAGAGACTGGAAAAACATTTGATGTTTTATTTAAAAAGCATCATGAAAACTATAGTCATAGCAAGACAAAACAACTTTGGTTCTTACAGTATGATTTTTGTCAGCCTGAATGTACAATTAGGTTGGAAGAGTAGACTGATAAAAAACTAACTCAGGAGAAATACAGCCATGTTACTCTGACCCTGTATGTATAGTAACTATTGAGAATTTTCACATAAAATCTCTCTCCAAATAAAGTTTACTCCAGATAAGTAGGTATCTTCGTCAGTCTTAGCAGCTGTAACAGATTATCATAGACTAGGTGACTTGAACAACACTTACCTCTCACAATTCTGGAGGCTAAGAGTCCAATATCAAGGTGCCAGGAGATGCAGTGTTTGTGTCCTTGTGTGGTGGAAAGAGTGTTAGAAAGCACTCTGGGGTCTCTTTTATAAGAGCACTAATCCCATTCATAAGGGCTCCACCCTCGTGAACTAATTACCCACCAAAACTCCTACTTCCTAATACCATTACATTGGGGGTTAAAGTTTCAACATATGAATCTTGAGGAGACACAAACATTCAGTCTATAACAATAAGACACTCCTAGATATTAAGTTAGGCAGTAACTTTTAGACAGAAACTTTCTCATAGTACTGTATAGCTGTACTAAATAAATAGTCACTGACCGAAAAGACTGACTGAATACATTATTCAAAGTTGAACACACTTAGTGAGTAAGCACACTCATCTGGCAAGGTCTTTTTTTTGTGCTAACTAATATAAATTACCATAATAAAAGGAAAATATTTTGTTTGACTTCCTAATTCCATTTGGCAAGATGCCCTCTCCTCTTGTCTCTAAGAACTAATCAGAATTCACAGTGACCGTTAAGCAAACTGAAAGTGTAAGCTTACCGCTTACCATTGAAAAGAAGACATAAGGAAACTGCATTATCGCTCGTGGTGAGAAAAGTAAAGACTACATACACACATCCACACACACATATCACACACATTCACACACACACACACACACACACACACAGAGAGAGAGAGAGAGAGAGAGAGAGAGAAAGAGAGAGAGAGAAAGAGAAAGAGTAAGAGTTGGGGACCAAGCATCCTATTATACAATATTGTTTAATAATATCTTCCACAATTTTAAAAAATGAAATTAAACTAGAAATTAAACTAAAGAAATAGACGCACTAGCACTTCATGTTTTTCTTGTTCAAATGCTCTTTTCAATAAATATTGTCAACAAATTTGAATTTATAATTTTGAATTCCTTGGTTAATGCTTCTTATCTTCCCTCAATCCTGTGCCTTGAATTCACTTCTTTCTCATTTGCATTTATTTATATGTAAGGGTTGTAGAGTTTATATTAACAATGAAAGCTTTTCAAGTAATTAATATTTCTCTAATCACAATCACAGACCTTTCTTGGCAGGTAGTTAGAAAAAATCTGGGCCAGGACAACAATTCTCAGATCTGCATTGGAAATATTTAGCGGGAAGCGAAGAAAAGTCTCATCAAGATTAACATCTAATTCTCTGAAGGCCCACACTAAAGGAAAGCTGCTGTTTTGATCAAGAAGACAAGGAGAGGAGAAGCCATTTATGCTGGTCCTTTGGAGAAAGAAGTTAAGAAGAATCTCAGTTTAGGGAAAAGATGCTCCCAATCTTTGTTTATCAAAACAATTAAAATATCTCAGAATTTAAGAGAGGTGTCTTATAGTTTCTATATAGTTTCTGCTATAAGGAGCTCAAATATGAGAGAGTAAGCAGACTCTTACAAAGGGAGCAAATCAATGTTTAATACATTTAAACAGGTTGCTTAAAACAACCTCTCTAAGATGTGTGAATATGTCCCTTCACTCCCCATGTTGTCTGCATAGTGATAGAACAAATTATTTTAGCTCACAGCTTAGTCTAAATTTCAATCGATTGTCAGTTGTTCCAAGCTTGGAAATCACTGCTGGGTAGATTCATTTTCCAAAAAGAAAGTAAGATTGATTCATTGTATGTGGTTTTTCAACCATATTCTAAATGTACCTTAGGGTTCTACAAGGTTCATTGCAACAAGCTATTGGTTGGAATTGGTTGTTTTGGCCTCTTCCTTCTGATTTGTTTAAGCGTTTCCTAAATGTATACTGCAACAGAGTACTGCCAATGTCTGGTTCTGGAACCATTCAATCATTTTATTTCTTAATTCCTGCCCAGGTGTCAAGTTCTCAATGAAGATTTTCTTTTTTTCCTTTTTTTTTTTTTTTGAGTTGGAGTCTCACTCTGTCGCCCAGACTGGAGTGCAGTGGCCTCTCCCGGCCACCGCAGCCTCGCCTCCTGGGCTCCGGCGATCCTTCCACCTCAGCCTTCCAAGTAGCTGGAATTACAGGCATGCGCTACTACGCCCGGCCGATTTTTTGATTTATTGTAGAGATGAGGTCTCGCTGCCCAGGCAGGTCTCGAACCCGCTGGCTCAGGCAATCCACTCACCTCAGCCTCCCAAAGGCGCGGGATTATAGGCTGAGCACCGAGCTCGGCTAAGATTTTCTTTAAGAAATTTTTTTGTTGTCCACAATGTAATTTTTACAAATTGCTGAAAAACACACAGGGGCTCAAGGAATATAAAGCTCACTTGATTTAGAGTAGACAGTAAATCTACTTCCTACCAATATGTGAAAAGACCAAACTGGACTTCAATGCTGTTGCAAAGTTTATAACACAGTAGATAAGTTTCTTTAGTAATTTGATCACATTAAGAATAAAAAATGATTAATATGTTGAAATTATAAGACAAGTCTAGATAATCAACATTCATTTTATGCTTCCTTTAACTGTAGTCTTAGGGCATCCTGCTATTCTTAACTGTCATATTGTTTCTTAAGAGCATATTATTACATAAGTACTACTACTTATGTAATATGACTTAAGTTATATACATATTAAAGAATTTTTCTTTCATATATTAAAAATATAATGTTTAATGTCTTACTGAGGTATTATTCACATACCATAACATTCACTCTTACTTTTTTCTTTTGAGTTGAGATCCCGCTCTGTCACCCAGGCTAGAGTGCAGTGGTATGAACACAGCTCAACTCAGCTTCAACTTCCTAGGTTCAGGCAATCCTTCTGCCTCAGCCTCCCAAGTAACTGGGACTACAGGCGTGTGCTACCATGTCCAGCTATTTTTTTTTATTTTTGTAGAGATGAAATCTTGCTAATTTGCCTAGGCTGATCTCGAGCTCCTGGGCTCAAGCAATCCTCCCACGTCAGTCACTCAAAGTGTTGAGATTACAGGCATGAGCCACTGTGCCCAATCAAAAATTCACGAATTTATTGCTTCTTAGTATACTCATAGAGCTGTGGAAACATCACTACTATCTAATTCCAGGACATTTTCAATACGTAAAAAGGTAGCTTTCTAATCATTAGTACTTACTTCTCCTTTTCTCTACAGTCCAAGCTTAGGCAACCACTAATCTATTTTTATTCTCCTGTCTGCACATTCTATTTACATGAAAACTTATATTATGTGACCTTTTGCATATGGTTTCTTTCACTTAGCATACTGTTTCCAGGATACACCTATATTATGCAGTGTATCGGTATTGTATCCTTTTTTTATTGTCAAATAACATTCCATTATGTAAATATATACTGTGTTTTGTCTACTCATTCACCGGTGAATAAACATAAGGCTTGTTTCCATCTTTTGACTGCTTGATGCTATGGACATGCTTGTACAAGTTTTTGTGTGAATATGTTTTCTTTGGGGTATACACCTAGGAGTGGAATTTTCAGGTCATATTCTAGGTTTAACTTTTTGAGAAGCTGCCAAAGTACTTTTCAAAGTGGCTACATCATTTTACTAAAACATCTAATTTTAAAAGTAGAGCAACCATCAGAATTATTTGTTCAAGTTATAACCTCACAAATACTAGTATTTGAAAAATATAATTTAGAAAACCTAGCTAAGCCCCTGTCCCATATTCAACTAAATGTATATTTGGCTGCTCCTTGGGTATGTTTGAAGTTGTGTAAGGGGTAGAGGTAAGGATTGGAATACATAATTATAATCTGTGTTACATAGTCATGTCTGTAGTGCCTATTAATGGTACTTAAACAA
This sequence comes from Carlito syrichta, assembly GCF_000164805.1. Classification (NCBI taxonomy): domain Eukaryota; kingdom Metazoa; phylum Chordata; class Mammalia; order Primates; family Tarsiidae; genus Carlito; species Carlito syrichta. The sequence goes on from NW_007067414.1 coordinate 50,446, forward strand.
TATATATTTAGTCTCAAATGAAAATTTTCCTCATAGAAGACTTTTTGTGTTCATGAAATTCCAAAATAAAAGTATTTTTTAAGTCTTTTTCTTTCAGTAAAAGAATACGAATTTTTTGGTGATTGGAAATAAGGACAGAATTGGGATTTTGAGATCCCATTTCTACTTTTTATAATTTATTTAATTTAATCTTTTAAGTTACTCTGTATTTGACTGGCCTAATTCTCAGTGGTACTCTCTAAGAGGTACTGGGAAACTTTGTTAATTAATGCCACAAAATACTGAAAAGACCTCAAAAGAACAGACTTACATAAATCTTATGGTATGTAACATAATGTGACCAACAGGATTTTACTACTTCTTCCTGTGTCTTAAAAGCTGTTTTTTAACTCTCCTGTAAAGAAATGTGATTTAATCTTTAGCTCTAACTTTTTCTGGGACTCTTGTAAGATCAGTGTTCTTATACCTCTGCCTCTAGTCCTGTGATTGTTCAAACAGTAAGCATGAGGGTTCTTCAAACACTTGCACATATTCAGTTTTCCCACTAACTTGTGCTGAATGGGAGTCTCATCATTCTTTATTGTGAATATGCTAAACTATCTGAAAAACTGAATACCTCCTCAAAGATATCAACTATCTTGCTTATGGAATAGTGAAATGTTGTTAGAGCTTGAGGTAGTTAAATTACTAGAAACAGAAAAAAATAAGTTATTTTGTCCCTTTCATGTGACTTCAAACTTTGATTACACCCATTTCAATACTTACTTACTTTGGGGAACTTTGAAATTAGAAGGGGAAGAGTTGGAGATGAGTAGAGACAGAAAAAAGATGATAGGAGAATAAACAGAGGGCTGATATGGAGGTGGGAGCATGAGAAGGAAGTGAAAAAATAAAATTACCAAAAAGTCAGAATGCTTCCCCTTCTTCACACTCCTCCACGTAATTCTTCAAAAGCACTGATGAATTTACTAATGAATTTTTTATCTTTGAGTGGAAGACTTGACAAATGCCAGCCCAGACACTAGCTAGTTATTCCTCTGCGTTCAGAGTGTTCAAAGGAGTCATTCATTAGAAAGGACTTGCTGATGAGATCATAATATCATATAACTGAATCATAGACTACTGGTATGTTCTAGTATCTTTCAGAACACTTTGGTATTCGTTTTCTATTGCTGAAAACCAAATAATCACAAACTTAGTGGCTTAAAACAACACATATTTATTATCTCACAGTGTCTGTGGGTCAGAAGTCTGGGCAAAACTTAGCTGGGTTCTCTGCTTGGTAGTCTCCCCCGGTGGCAATGTAGGTGTCAAACAGAGTTGCAGTCTTATTAGCGAAAGATCTACTTCTGAGCTCACCCATATTGGTACAGAATTCATATTTTTGCTGCTTCAGGACTAAGAGTTTGTTTCTTGCTGGAGGCTTTCCTCAGTTTCTAGATACCACCTACAGTTCTTGCCACATAGGCTTCTCCAACCCAGCCACTTAATTACTTCATGGAAGCTTGCTTCTTTAAAACCAGCAAGGATGAGACAGCAAGTCTGTTAGTAAGTTCGAGTCTTATGTAATGTAACTTATTAATGGAAATGACATCTTATCATTTTTACCATATTCAATTTCTTAGAAGTAAGTCATAAATCACATCCAAATTCAAGGAAAGGAGATTACACAAAGATGTGAACCTCAGGAGGCAGGGATTACAGGGTGGACACCTCAGAGTCTGTCCACTCGCCTTGTACATTACTATGGAAGTAACTGAGTAGCACCAGTGTCAACAACATTGCTTTCTGGTTTAGGGTAAGTCCTCAGGAGAAGAAATTTCTCATTTACATTTTTATTTAATAGGAGATCTAGAAGATATGTCAGGAGAACAAAGAAGCTTAGCTCAATCAATTTTGAAGAGAGATAGAATAAACATTTAGAAAACCAGGGAGCTCAAATTCCTCTATCCATCTCTGGAAAGGCTGCAGGGATTGCCTAATGTGATAATAGTTGATAGTGATGACTTTATTCATTATTAATTATAACAAAGCTAAGACTGCTCCTGTCAATACCTAATGGAAGATTGGCAGTGTGAAACCTACACAAGTGATGTGATTAGCTAAAGGGACATATAGCTACACTTCCGTGTCTCTGCTGGAAAGACATGCATGCTTTATCAAAGTATAAGAAAATCCAAATGAAGTGGAAAGAAAATATTTGATTTTTCAACTTTCCAGAGAGATGGAGGAAAAACTTACAGATATCTTTTGGATTTTCCTTCATGATTTATAGCACCATGGCTGTGAGAAACCCAATTTATTCTCTTCTTAGTTACATACACCCTAAGTCCATTTTCACCTAACCTTGCCCATCTTCACCAACCTGTCACATTTTGATTCAGTTTGATTATATAGTGAAAAATACAAGAATGTAGTAATACATGGATGCAGTCACTTGAATCAAATTGCTCATTAAACCCTCTCAACCCCTGCTTATGAAGAATATTGATAATAAGTAAAATTTAGATTCAAGATCTCTTCCACTATACAACATGGTAGAACTGAATCTACCAGTAAAAAGAGAATAAAATGCAGCTATACCTTAACTCTTTAAAGGTACTTTGTATACCCATTTTGTATATCATTACTGCTCACTGGTAGAATCAGATCTCTGGTGTTATTTTTTAATGACTTCTAGGGAAACTGATGATGTCTTATCTGGAAGAAAAAGTAGGAGTAGCCTACAAATTTGGCAAGGCTTTTGATGTTATTATCACTGAATTGTTATCACTGTAACCAGGAAGCATGATCTAAATAAAACATCTGCTAAATAGATACTTAAGCACTCATGGGCAGGACCATCACATTGCACAACTCTAGAAGGTCATAATCAGGTTGTATATTTCTTCAAAAGGTTGAAATTCACATAGACCACAATTCTCTATGAATTGTCTCCTTTAGAGGTGTGTAATTTGGCAGCCCTAGCCATGGAATCATAATTAAAGAAATACTATAAAAATGCAGCTTCACTTGCTGGCCTAAAGTGGTTGCCTGATAGCATTTTATATTTATACCTAACAATCTTGAAAGTAGGAAACAGGAAAAAGCTCATTGAATGTGCGAATTACGTCAATTCCATGAGTGTGTACTGCTACTGTAGCTATTGCTTCTCTGTCCTAGAATACTACACTGGTTCACAGCATGGAAAGCTTTGGAAAATGCCCCTGACTTTCTAGCAAAGGAGATTTCATTAATGTTGATGTTTCACTTATTTTAATATCAAAGGCATTATTAGCATCTCTGTTGCTGGCTTAATTTGCTACCAAGATCCTGGAAAGACTACACAGGAAGAGTTTGCTCCAGTACAATGCATCTGTGGGAGTCTTGTTAAATCAGTTTGCCTAACAATACAAACTTTAAAAAAAATTATTATTTTAGTTCCCCAAGCTAATCCTTTCATATGTGAGGGAGATAGACTTTGATAAGAAAGGTGCTGAGCTTATCTACAAATGTACAAAAGAGTAGAGGAAAGATTGAAATGAAGATTTCATTAAAAGTAACGAGAGTATAGACCTGAATTGAAGTTTCACATTCCTTGATTATTTGGTCCTTCATTTGATAGGCTTAACTTGCAAGTTGCTGCATTACTATAAAAGTATATCAAGCACTAATCTATTGTATTTCCCTCCCCAAAACAACACACAGAGACAAACACACACATAGTCCCATTTTGTACTAATTTGATAATTTACCAGACCCATTCCTAGAAAAAGTTTTATGCGTCAACTATTTGGTCCACAACTACTTAAGGCTTAGGATAATTGTCAACCCTGAAGCCCATTATAGACTGTTTAACATGTGCCTTTCATTTTACAGATGAGGAAATAAGCTCACTGAGAATACATGATCTGTCCAAAGCTGTACATGTTTAAGCACAGTGGCAAGGTAGACTAAACCTTTTTTCTCTTGATTATTAATTTAATGTGCACACCATTGCACTCATAATTAAATTGATGTGGCACGCCATTGCACCCCAGTCCTATGGCTGCTTTATATGGCAACAACTTAAATGTGGTTTATGAATGTTCATATACATTCTTGACTTAATTTCTATCTGTTTCTTCTTTACTAAATTGCTCTGCACTTATCCCCATGGACATATAATACCCTTGCAGATAGCACATGTAGTACTTATCTGATGTTATAAATTCCTAGTATGCTACATAGATAAAAAAAATTAATCCTTACAACAAGCCTGTGAGGTATGGGCTATTGTTATTCTCATTTTACAACTGAGAAAATTGAGAAACAGAGAGTCTAAGTCACTTACCCAAGGTCACACAGTTACTAAGCAGTATTCTGATATTTGATCTCAAGCACCATGAAGTCTGAGTTCATATTCAATAAAGTTAGTTATTAAGTACCTTCTACAAATCAAATCATTCGACAATTTATTTCCAGACTAAAATACGGTTGCAAGAAATAATCTGCCATCCCAAGACATGAGGAAAATTAGACATAACTGTTGAAAAACACCTTAAAATCATATTTAAATAAAATGTAATAAAAGTATCAAATACGTCTTACAGTGAAAATGCTATGACAAAATGATGATATTTTCTTAAAATGTATTCTTTTAAGAGATAATTTATTCCAAGAGAATACATTTCCTGTTAGTTACCTTGTTTTAGGCAATAGACATGTTCTTAAGTTGACTAAAATTGTATATTTCTACAATTTGATGCTGCATGTAAATTAAATTATTCAAAAATTCAATGCAATTTTTCATGATTATTTGAATAAATCTTTGGTAAATTCTTGTAAAACAAATGTTTATCCACCAGTATAGCAGTTTTGTAAATCTGCTTTCTTCATATACCTGGTTGTTAGGTATTCACGTACCATCGATCCTTTTAACTTAGGTATGACACTCAATCTTCTTCCCAAGTAACTTGTTGTCTATAACATTTTTAAAACATAAATTAAATTCACTTTTATAACTCGGAAACAAATAAAAACACCCTCATTATTCTCCCACCTGTGACATTTGCAAAGCACACTACATGCACATTGGTACAAAATTCAAACCACGCAAACAGATATAATGGAAACTAAAAGACTCCCTTCTTCTGAGTTCTAATTTCCAAAGGTTAATGTTCTTAAAATTTCTTGTACATCCTTCCAGATTAAACACACACACACACACACACACACACACACACACACACACACATCCCAGTTTAAATGCACATAATGCAATTCCTTTTTGTTTATGAGAAAGATATTCTTTTGTACTTTATATACCATAATAAGCTTTGGTTTTTTTTTAACTAATATCTTTTCTCATCTGCACATACAGATTTAATTCATTCTTTTTAATGGTTACATATTATTGCATGTTCTCGATATGGTTTTATAAAATGCACACACATTCCCAAAGTAAATATAAACAGTTTTAAGATACACACATATGAACACACACACACACACACACACATATGCACATCTATGTGTACATGGCTTTCTATTATAAAAGATGCAAGGAAAGTTAATGCTTATATATTTTTGCATATTCAGGCTAGGAAATATGGAAGGTAAATCTAGAGCAGTGGAATTTTTCCATCAAACAGTATGAGAATTTATTATTTTGATAGGTATAACTGAACTGCCCTTTAAAGAATTCAACCATTTTAGCTTTTCATCAACTATGTTTGATAGAGCTTTGCTTTGTCAACTCTCACGAATACTAGGTTTTTGTTTATTCTAGTTTTAGCCTTTCAGATAGCATTTTTCAGAATGCTGTCTCATATAGATATGAATTTCTTAAATTATGAGAGTTTAAGCACATCTTAAAGTCCTACTTCTTCTTTTATTAAGTTAACTAATAACATTCTTTACTCATTTTAAAAAATTAAGTTGTTTGCCTTTTACTTTTTCTGATATAAGAGCTCTTTTCAAATTATGAAATTATCCTTTAGTTTGCTGCAAGTTTTGCATTTTCCCCAGGTTTTATTTGTCCGTTGACTCTATTTGTTATTTTGTTCTATGTACTATTTAAAATTTTTTATGTGATAAAATTCATGATCAATCTTCAGCTCTCATTGTTAAAGCCTCAAAATTATAAAATTCAAGATGGTTATTGATTTCTTAGATCTAATAGATTTTACTTGGTTTAAAACAGCAGAATTGGCCCACTGTAAGTATAAGTCCTTCCTTTAGTTTAATTCAGTCAACTGAAGACAGCATCAAAGCTTCTGCTTCAACTGTTCTGCTTTATCTTCCAGACTTCTGAACCAGTGCCTAGCTGAGTCATATTGGAGCACAAGGCAAAGGGAAAGATCAGCAATGCTAAGCCTATCTTTACTTAAAGTTTTGATATTTTGTTCGTCAAGGATTTTTGCATTAATTTTGAGTTTTTAAAAATATTGCATTAAAATTGTTTTTCTTGTTATTGTTACCGTTTTTTTGTGCCCTCTTAAATTTTGTCCCCAGGGAGAGTGCTCCAATTTACTCTAATTCAAGCCCTGCTCTAAACATTGAAATTTCTCAGGGCTCAGAACATAAGTCCTTAGACCTTTTTTTTTTTTATATCTGCAACCACTTCCTGAATGATCTCATACCTTGAGTCTAAATACCACCTATAGATTGAAGTTAATACCTTGAATCTAGACTGCACCCTTGAACTCCAGATTCATACTTGCAGCTGCATACTCTGCAGCTCTACCACATGGATGTCAAATAGCTATCTTAAATCTAGTACATGAAAAACCAAACTTGAATTCTGTGCCTATCTGCTCCTCCACCACTTTTTCCTATCTCTGTAAATAGGGCCACTATCTACATATTTGCTTAAACCAAAATCTTAAACTCTATCCTGGACTTTTCTTATTTCTTCATCTCTCTCCCATTCCAACATACCAGTAAGTAATCTACCTCAAATATATCTTGAATCTGTCCATGTCTCTTCATCTCCACCACCATTATCCTTTTTCAAGTTCCCATATTCTTGCATGGTATATTACAATAGCTGCTGCTTCCATCCTTGTTCCTCCAATCATGTCCGTCTCTACACAACAACCAGAGTGATTTCAATATAAAAGTAAGATCATGTGAAACCCTGCAACAGCCTCTAATCTTACAGAGTAAAATGCCCTTACAATAACCTCTAGGTTCTACATGACTCATAGCACCCTCACCACCACTTTCATTAGTTCATCTTCTGCTCTCCCCTTTATTCATTCTGTCACATTCATCTCATTTTTTATCCATGCAAATGCTAAGCATGCTCCCACCTTGGGACGCTGATACTGCTCTTCTTTGTCTGATATCTGTATGGCTCATGTCTTCCCTTCTGTCAGATCTATACTTTTAAAAAATAATTATAAAGATGTGGGGTACAATTCAGGATTAGGTATACAAACATTGATTATGCAGGTACCCTTGTTGATGAGGTATGCCCCTCGCTCCCCTAGCAGGTTCCCTCAACTGCCAATCCCACTCCCCTCTCCTGACAGTTTCCCACTACTGCCAATCCCTTTCTTATAGTATTATAATTGTTCAAGGTCCGTTTATGAGTGAGAGTATATGGTACTCTGTTCTTTGTTTCTGTGATAGATCACTGAGTATGATCAACTCTAAATCCATCCAAGTTGCTGCAAAGTCCATATATTTGTCCTTCTTTATGGCTGGATAATATTCCATTGTGTGTATGTACCACATTTTTTTAATCCAGTCCAGCTTCGATGGGCAACATGTCTAGTTCCATGTTTTTGCTATTGTGAATAGAGTTGCAACAAACATATGAATGCAGGTATAATTTTTGTAGAATGATTTGAGTTCCTTTGGGTATATTCCCAATAGGGAATTGCTGGGTCATATGCAAGGTCAATTTCTTTCACAAATAACCACACTACTTTCCAAAGAGTCTGCACTAGTTTGCATTCCCACCAGCAGTGTAAACACATTCCTTTTTCTCCACATCCTCGCCAGCACCTGTTGCTGTTTGTTTTATTTTTATTTTTATTTTTTTGAGTTGTAGTCTCACTCTGTCACCCAGACTGGAGTGCAGTGGCCACTCCCAGCCACTGCAGCCTTGACCTGCTGGGCTCTGCTGATCTTTCTGCCTAAGCCTTCCAAGTAGCTGGAACTACAGGTGCATGCTACCACACCCTGCTAATTTTTTTGATTTATTGTAGAGATGAAGTCTCGTCAAGTTGCCCAGGCAGGTCTCGAACCCGCAGGCTCAGGCAGTTCACTCACCTCGGTCTCCCAAATCACAGAATTACAGACTGAGCCACCGAGCCTGGCTGTTTGTTTTATTAATGATGGCCAATCTTACTGGGGTTAGGTGGTATCTCAAGGTGGTTTTGATTTGCTTTTCTCTGATGATGAGTGAGGCTGAGTCCTTTTTTATGTGTCTGTTGGCTGCCCACATATCTTCTTTTGAGAAGTGTGTATTCATGTCTTTTGCCCACTTTTTAATGGGGCTGTTTGTTTTTCCTTTTGGCATGTTTGTGTTCCTTGTAAATCTTAGATGCTAGGCCTTTGTCAGATATACAGTGGGAAAATATTTTTTCCCATTCTGTGGACTGTCTCCCTGCTCTCTTGATGGTTTCTTTTACTTTGCAGAAGTTCGTTAGTTTGATGAGGTGCCACTTTATCTTATTTCTTAAGGTATGAGCATTTAGGGCTCTGAATAGGAATTGGTTGCCAGTTCCAATTTCCATAAGGGTGTCTCTTGCATTTTCTAAGATTCTTATATTTTTTGGTTTTACATTTAGGTCTTTGATCCATTTAGAGTTAATTTTTGTGTACGGTGATAGGTAGGGGTCCTGTTTCAGTCTTCTGCATGTGGTCAGCCATTTTTCCAAGCACCATTTACTGAATAGGTTCTCCTCTCCCCAGTGGTTGTTGTTGGAGGCTTTGGCAAAGATGATTTGATTGAGGAATTGAGGCTTTGCTTCTGGAATCTCTGTCCTGTTACATTGATCTATGTGCCTGTTCTTGTACCATTGCCAGGCTGTATTGATTACTGTAGCCTTATAATAAGGTTTGAAGTCTGGAAGTGTGGTATCTCCTACTTTGTTTCTTCTGCTAAAGATTGTTTTGGCTATTTGTGATCCTTTATGCTTCCATATCAATTTCTGTGATGTCATTTCCAGGTCTGAGAAGAATGATGTTGGTAATTTAATGGGTATTGCATTGAATCTGTAGATTGCCTTTGGTAGGATAGGGCATTTTAACAATGTTCCTATCCATGAACATGGAATATTTTTCCATTTGTTTGTGTCTTCTTGAATTTCTTTGAGCAGCATTTTTTAGTTCTCATTGTAAAGGTCTTTCACTTATCTGGTTAGGAAGATGCCTGGTTTTTTGGGGTTTTTTTTGGGGGGTGGCGGCTATTGTGAATGGAATTGTGCTTTTAATTTGGGTCTCTGCCTGCTTGTTGTTGGTGTATAGAAATGCAACAGTCTTTTGCATATTTATTTTGTACCCTGAGACTTTGCCAAAGTCCTTTATCAGTGCAAGCAGGTTTTTGACAGATTCTCTTGGATTTTCAAGGTATAGGTTCATATCATCAGCAAAGAGGGATAACTTGACTTCCTCTTTTCCTAGTTGCATACCCCAGATTTCCTTCTTTTTTCTAATTGCCAGAGCTAGGACTTCCAAAACAATGTTGAACAAGAGGGGTGAGAGTGGGCAGTCTTGTCTTGTTCCAGTTTTCAGGGGGAAATTTTCCAGTTTCCATCCATTTAGCACTATGATAGCTGTGGGTTTATTGTAGTTGGCACTTGCTATTTTGAGGTATGTTCCTTCTATACCTAAGTGTTTGAGGGTTTTTATCAAGAAGCGATGCTGGATTTTATCAAAAGCTTTCTCTGCATCTAATGATATAATCATATGGTTCTTGTTTTTACATCTATTAATGTATTTAATTACATTTATGGTCTTGTGAATGTTGAATCAGTTCTGCATCCTGAGGTTGAACCCTACTTGGTCATGGTGGATGATTTTTGGCTGTGTTTTTGGATCTTATTTGCTAGAATCTTGTTGACGGTTTTTGCATCTATGTTCATAAGGGATATTGTCCTGTAGTTCCCTTTTTTTGTGGATCTTTACCTGGTTTGGGTATCAGTGTGATGTTAGCTTCGTAAAATGTTTTGGGGAGAAATCTGTCTTTCTTAATTGCCTGGAATACTTTCAATAGGATTGGTATCAGCTCCTCCCCTCCTTGTACATTTTGTAGAATTCTGCAGGAAAGTCATCTGGTTCAGGGCTTTTTTTTTTTTGTAGGTAGTGTTTGTATGACAGAGTCAATTTCCTGGATTTTTATTGGTCTATTTAGTGTCTCAACGTCTTCTTGTTTCAACCTGGGGAGGTTGTGTGATGACAGAAAGTCCTCCATTTCATTTAGGTTATCAAGTTTGTTTCCATATAGGTGTACATAGTAATCTCTGATAATCTTTTGTATTTCTTTGGAGTCAGATGTGATTTGATCTTTGGTATTTCTGAATGTTTTTATTTGGGTTTTTTCTCTCTTTTTCTTGGTCATTCTGGCTAGGGGGTCAATCAATCTTGTTCGTTCTTTCAAAGACCCAGCTTTTTGTTTTTTTGGTGTTTTCTATGATATTTTTGTCTTTTCTGTTCTGTATTTGGGCTCGTATTTTGGTGATTTGGATTTTTTTGCTAAAGTTGGGGTTTTGGTGGTCTTCTCTTTCCAGATCCCTTAGGTGATTTGTTAGGCTATCCACTTGTGATCTTTCTGTTTTTTTGATGTGTGATCGTAAAAATATAAATTCCCCTCTGAGAACTGTTTTCATGGCATTCCAGAGGTTTTGGTAAGATGTTTCTTCATTTTCATTAGTTTCCAGGAATCTTTTAATTTCTACTTTGATTTCAGTGTTGACCCAGTAGTTGTTCAGCATTATGCTGTTTAGTGTCTATGTCTTTTTGGGCTTTGGGGAAATTTTGTTGTTGTTGATATTTATTTTTATTCCACTGTGGTCTGAGAATGTGTATGGCAAGATTTCAACATTATGGAATTTGTTTATGCTTAATCTATGGCCAAGGATATAACCTATCTTGGAGTATGTTCCATGTGGTGATGAGTAGAATGCATATCCCATGGTTGTTGGGTGGAATAATCTGTAGGTATCTAGTAAGTTCATTTGGTCAATAGTCAAGTTTACGTTCTGGATCTTTGTTGATATTTGACCTCAATGACCAGTCTAGGGCTGTTAGTGGGGTATTCAAGTCTCCTGCTGTAATAGTGTTAGAGTCAATATCTTCTTTTAGTTTACTTAATAGTTGCTTTTTAAATGCTGGTGCTCCTGTGTTGGGTGCATATATATTTAGGATGGAAATTTCCTGTTGAGGGATTGAAATTTTTATCATATTTAGTGTCCTTTTGCATCTTTTAAAATTTTTGATTGCTTAGAGGTTGTATTGTCTGATATTAAGATCGCAACTCCTGGTTTCTTTTGTGATTCATTTGCCTGGGAACTCATTTTCCATGCTATAACTTTGAGTCTGTGTGCATCACTACTGTGTGAGTAGTGAGATGACTCTCCTGGATTCAGCAAATAATTAGATCATGGTTTCTTATCCAGTTTGCCATTCTGTGTCTTTTTAGTGGTGCATTTAGTCCATTTACATTCAGGCTGATAATTGAAATGTGATTGTTTATCCCTGTCATGAGGGTCTTATAAAGTATTTTCTTTGTTTGCTTGTTTTCTTATGGCTTTGAGGTTGATGTATGTGCTTGTTTTCAATTTCTTGTTGCGCTGTATCCTCTGTTGATTCTGTGCTCTGCTGTTCTCTTGGGAAGTGTATGGTCATTCTTTCTTTTTCTTTCTTCTGTGCTTAATACCTTTTTAAGTGTCTCCTGTAGAGCTGGTCTGGAAGCTGCAAGATCTCTTAGGGATTGGCTGTCCAGGAAGGATTTTAATTCTCCATCACTGATGAAGCTGAGCTTGACTGGCTAAGAAATTCTTGGTTGAAATTGTTTGTCTTTGAGGACTTTGAATATAGGGCTCCAGTCCCTTCTTGCTTGTAGTGTTTCTGTCAATAAATCTGCTGCTATTCTGATTGGTTTTCCCCAGTAGGTAGTGTCACCTTTCTCTCTTGCTGCATTTAGGATATTTTCTTTTGTGTCTACTTTGTGTAGGCAAGTTACTATGTGTCTAGGGGTTGGTCTTCTCATTTGATGTCTTGTGGGGTTCTCTGTATCTCTTGTGCTTGGCTAGTCACATCTCTGGTGAGATGGGGAAAGTTTTCTTGGGTTACCTCCTGGAATACTTGCTCCAAGTTGTTCTCCATTTCCCTCTCTTCTTCTGGGATACCAGTCAGGCATAGGTTTGGCCTCTTGATATAATTTCACATCTCTTGTAGGCTTTGTTCTTTCTTTCTGGGTCTTATTTCTATGTTTTTTACTGCCTGGGTTAATTTCATGTTCTGGTCTTCAATTTCTGAGATTCTTTCTTCAACTAGATTAATTCTGCTTTCCATGCTTGTCTTCTTGTTATTTATTTCCTGGATGAAATTTTTTATTGCCAAAATCTTGGTTACAAGTTCTTTCAGTGTTGCAACTTGTCTTTCTTGAGTCTTATTCACTTTTTCCATCCATTCCCTAATCCCTGTCATAAACTGGGCCCAGTGGTTGGTGGTTTCCATTGTTTGGGCACCAAGGTTTGATTTTTCAGGAGTCTTATCTTTGGTACACTTGAAATTGCCTGAGGTCTTCCTTTAGTTTTTCCTCATTTGTGACAGATCTCTTGTTTTTCTCTTTAAGTCTGTTATTCAGTGTCAGTGGGAGAGAATTTCCCTTTCAATGTTTGCTCAGTCTTCCATTCTTCCCTGATCCAGGCTCTGAATTTGTTCTATTTTGAAATAGAATTGTGGATGGGATGCTTTGTTTTCTCTTGCAGTTTTTGAAACTTGACTAAAGTAGGGAATGGGGCACTAGGAATCAGAAACTACTTGCAAATTAAAATGTTCACTTATTGTGGTATGTGTCCCTGAGACCCACTCCCACTAACACTCTATATGATGATGCAAAGCAGAAACCAATGCAAAAGCAATTGAACACACACACACACACACACACACACAGATATACACACACATCCAAAACCAAACTGGAATAACAGTAAAGTGAAGCAAACAAATAACAAGACCAAAAGCCAGGAAAAGTAAACACACTCACACACCTAGCACAAAGTGAATAGAGAAGGAAAACAGAAAGATCGTAAGAAAATAAAACAATAGAAACTAAAAGGTAAAAAAAGAAATTCAGGTCGAACCCTCACACATATATCGACACACACTTTAAACTATAACAAATGAAAATAAATAAAAAAACCAGAAGAACAAAGGAGCGAAACCCAACAACAACAACAACAACATTGAAACATGAACACTCAATCATTCACATACACACATAAACAGAAAATGACAAAAGAAGAAAGAAACAGAAAAAGAAAAGAAAAGAGATGTTGGGGGATGCAGATGAAACCGTCATATACACATTCATGCACAATGAAAAAATATTTAAAAAATAGATTAACTAACAAACAGTCAAAAAAGTTTTAAAAATTAGAAAATAATTGAAAAACAAAACAAAACAAAAAACCCTGTTCTCTTGTGGCAGGCTCTGTAATTGTCCTTCTAATCAGGTGTCTCCTGCAGAGACCCTCTCTCCTCAGGATCCGAAGTAGGGAAGGAGGAGGGGTAGTGGAGGTGGGTGGAGCTTCAGTCCTCTCCTCCCTCTTGGATGGTTGGGGAGATCTCCTCTGGTGGGGAGGCATGGGATTGTCTCTTCCCCAGGTATGTACTTGCAGAGGGTGGGAGTGCCCCACCCTGGCATATCCTGGAATGGAGTTCTCCTATTGCGACTGACTTCCAGGCTCTGCCTAGGTTTGTCCCTCTCAGTTGTGGCCCAGCTATGTGGGTCTGACATTCAGAGGATTGCTGGGGAGGAGGGGGTTTGGGTCAGCCTCAGACTCACCACTCATCTCTTTAGAGTCCTTCCTCATCTTTTTCTGGCCACATCCTTTGTCCTGCAGCTGGATCATTGTAGGAGGTTGAGTGCCTGGAACTCAACATTCATCAGATTTAGATCTCTCTGACGTTTGTGCTTTCAGGATATTACCTCTGGGCCACAATTAATCCCTGAGTAGTTGATCTGCCAGTCACAGAGATCAGGTCTGTTGCTCCATGGTGAGCAAGCCAGAGCACTTTCCTGCCTTGCTTTCAAGATGGTGGTGGGGTGCCTCTCTTGTCTCTTCCGTGGGACTTTGCCTCTGGATTCCCTCTGCAGCCCCTGCTGCCAGTGCCCTGCCAGGCCCTGAAGTGGTGAGGCAAAGCCAGGAGCTAGCAATTTCTCTCCTGCTTCAATGATGAGGGAGAGCCTGGGGCAATAGTTTCTCCCTGCAATTTTTCACAGGAAAACTTCTGTCCGTTTTAAAAAAAAAACAATGGCGCTTGGCTTCTGCGACCTGGGAGAAGCCATGGACAAAGTAGAGAAGCTGCAGCACCAGCTGTTACACCAGGGGCCTGGCCACCCACTCATGAGCCCCCACTTAGACAGTCTTTCCCAGCATTTTCTTCCCAGGGAGAGTTTGTTGATTCAAAAAAAAAAAAGAAAGAAAGAAATAAGAAAGAAAAAGAAAATGATGCTTGGCTTCTGTGTCCTGGGAATAACTAGGGTCCCAGTCCGTCTGCTCTGGCACCAGCTGCTACAGCAGAAGAACCCTGGCAGCCAGCTCCCTATCCATCACTCAGTCACTCACATGCACACTCACTCATCAGCATGTACACAATTTTTCCATACACTCACTCATTCACATGGGAACTCACATAGTCCAACTGGTTGGACCACTCTCTTCCCGACCTCCTCAGATCTATACTTAAATACCATCTTATCAGAGAGACTACCTATGACTTTCTGTACATAATGGAACTCTTTCCCCAATACTACTGGTGCTCTCTAAAACTTACTTTGCTTTATTTTTCTTCATTAAGCACTTTTCACCATTGGGCATACTATATGTGTGTTTATTTATTTATTTTTATATTTATTTTTAACCCTTTCCTCATAGAATATAATCTTTATGAGGGAAGAAACTGTGTGTGTGTGTGTGTGTGTGTTGTTTGTGTGTTTACTGCTATATCCCCAGCACTTAAAACACAGTCTGGTTCACAGTAGCCTCAATAAATTTTTGTTGAATAAAGGAATAAATAGAATTCATGACTTATTATTCACAATGTCTGTTCAGTACTTCTTTCCTCTTCCTTAAACTCTAATCTTCTATCTACCCCTCTTCATAGTTCATGTAGAGAAGAATTGCCATGACACTTTGCTTAAGATAAAAGTATCAAGCTTAAACTTCTCAAACTATGTCTTTTCCATCTCAATTTTTCCTGATTTCTGCACTAACTTTTGAATGTACTCTGTCATTTTAGAGGCACCCTTTACTTATTAAACAATAATTTTCATTAACAAGAAGCATATTAATTAAAAGCATATTTCTTGAATTCAGCTTTTTGACTCTTCCACATGTGTACATGCAAGTTACCTAATGACTCTTTGCCTCTGTTTCCCATTTACAAGATGGCAACAATAATAGCACGTAGCTCACATGATTATTTAGAACAGAAGTCCCTAACCTTTTTGGCACCAGAGACTGGTGTTGTGGAAGACAAGTTTTCCATGGATGAAGGTGTGGGGAGGCATGGTTTGGGGGTGATTCAAGCATATAATTATTGTGCTCTTTATTTCTATTATTATTACATTGTAATATATAATGAAATAATTATACAATTCACCATTTAAAAAAGAGGCATGAATGGAAGTGGTAAATAAAATAATGGGCAGGCCATGCCTGTACTAAAATAAGTGTCAGGTTCTGACTTAAAGCCTGCCACTAGATGCAACTCTACAATTGAAGTACATCAATTTACTTGCCACTCATTGATAGGGTTTTGATATGAGTCTGAAAGCAGTTGATTCATTATTACCTCTGTGCAATCAAACCTATTGCTAATGCTAATCTATATTTGCAGCTGCTCCCTAATGCTAGCATCACTGTCTCTGCTATACCTCAGATCATCAGGCATTCAATTTTTATAAGGAGCATGCAACCTAGATGCCTCACATGAGCAGTTCACAATAAGGTTTGCACTCCTATGAGAATCTAATGGCACAGCTGATCTGACAGATGATGAAGCTCAGGTAGTAATGCAGGTGATGGGGAGTGGCTATAAATACAGATGAAACTTAGCTTGCTTGCCAGAGTCTCACTTTCTGTTGTGAATCCTGGTTCCTAACAAACCACGAACTGGTATTAGTCTGTGGCTCAGGGGTTGGGGACCCTTGATTTAGAGGATTCCATGGCTTAAGCATGTGACATGCAATCACATCCATTATTATCATCACAAAACAATTATATGGTACATGATATACACAAGTTACTTTTTTAAGCACTTTAAATACACATCTTGTTCTCAGCCCACTTTTGCAATGTTTCTAAGTTTGTTTGTGAATGCATTTTCTTCATCCTTCTTTATTGTTACATATTTGTCATGGTTGGACATTCTTCTTTGAAATACTTTGACTCATGCAGTATTTTCTTTTCCTGAGAGTAAATATAATCTCTTCACTATCATCTCATTTCTCTATCTGATAGTGTGATATGGCTCATTTTGATGGAGTATAAATTTATTATTTGTTCACTACTGCTGAAAATGTTACTGTGCTATGCATTATAGAGATTATGATTAGATAGAACATGTTATCAATTTTTAAAATATATTGCCCAAGGCTAGTAAGGTTAGCATATATCCTTTTGAGTAGCATTTAAAATTGGAAAGGAATATGGATATATAGCAAGGCCAGTAAAGCCACTCCCTTTGATCAAGCATTATTTGTTATAGAAATATATTCTAAGGTCACATTTTATAGTACGCAATAAGCCATATAAATTGACATGTTCATTATAGCATCACATATGAAAGAAAAAAACTGAAAAAATTCTACATGTAAAGCAGATTAAAATTGCATGGTGATTAATACATTCATATTGAATAAAATTATGGTATATTATTAGACTAGACAGTCGCACCACTATTAAAACTTGTAATTATGAATATTCTACGAAAAATGAAAATATTTATCACTTAGTTTTTTAAAGTATATATTTAGATATGCCAAATTATTTCAATCGTGTAAAAGATGAGAAGATAATAATATACAAAAATAAGTAACAGTAAGCTAGTAATATTTTGAATTAATGTTTTCTTTTTCTCAAAATTGTCTGCAATATGACTATTTCTATTGACTTTCATTTAAAACAGGGAAAAAATTAGTAAAATATGTAGTGTGTATGGTCCCTACTTTTAGTGAATTTACAAACATGATACATACATTAAATAGTTAAATAAAGTAATTAAATAAGGCAAACAATTCAACAGTCATTTATTTAATGGGTTGCAATTAATATACATAGAATTGTATTTATTTATACATGTATACGTATACAGATGTATAGTATTAAGTGCTATATAGAAAATGAATGTGCATGAGGCCTTTGGGGAGCAGCCAGTAAATAAGTCTCAAGTTTTAGGTCCAGGTTTTGGTGTTCTACCACTTTATTCTAGCAATTCCAGTATTTTGTTTTGAAACATATTCTTCTAACTTGGTATCCCCAGCAATAACCTCTTTTATTTTCTGATAGTTAGAAAGTGTAGACTGAGCTATTAAATGACAACAAACTAACTACATTCCATTTTGATTTGCAACAGTAAGACTAATAATTTTTTTGTCTGTTTTTTGGAGGTAGTCTGTTACGTTTGTTATTTACATACAAATATTAGCTTTTTTTTTTTGAGTTGGAGTTTCACTCTGTTGCCCAGACTGGAGTGCAGTGGCCACTCCCGGCCACCGCAACCTCGACCTGCTGGGCTCCGGCGATCCTTCCTCCTCAGCCTTCCAAGTAGCCGGAATTACAGGCATGCGCTACCACGCCCGGCTGATTTTTTGATTTATTGTAGAGATGAGGTCTCGCTGCCCAGGCGGGTCTCGAACCCGCGGGCTCAGGCAATCCACTCACCCCAGCCTCCCAAAGGCGCAGGATTACAGGCTGAGCCACCGAGCCCGGCTAATATTAGCTATTTAATGGTGGTTGAGTGAGACATGAAATTAGTTAAGGAATTAGGAAGAACTTATGGAAATTGAGTATATGTGAGTCTATACATCTAAGGCCAAATAAGTTTTCAATAAACAGTGAAATTAGCTATCTTTACTATCACATGCTGAGTATGATCTAAAACACCATAATATTAATATTTCAAAGGATTTATTGTTATTTCAACCTCTTCATTTTAAAAACTGGCCTCATAATCTAACCAAAAATAGTTTCTTATTTTTATTTCCCACCAATACATTTGACATTTTTAGTACTCCTTGAATTTGAGACTGAGACAAAAATAGCAGAAGTACATAATATAATACTTAGTTATTTCTGAATCTCGGAACTCCATAAGTGCACAAAATAAATGTTTCATAAACTAACAAATAAAACTTGCTTCTAGAATGACTATGTCCTTATAAAATAAACATGAAAATCATATTCAGTTTCATTAAATATAACTGCCCATATATGCTATAATATTATTTGAGACCATTACAAAATAGTTAAAAGACAGTATTCTGACTTGTCTCTCACTTTCATTCTAGTGGATTATTTGTGGATTACAATCAGATTAATGATCAAATTCAAACCAGTTATTTGAACTGGTTCAAAATGTCAGAACAAGTTGTTCCCAGATCATAACACCAACTTTCTTTTGGTGTTCATATCAAACATTACTTCTATGAATTTTTTTTCATATTTATTCTTTCCTCTCTCCTCTCAGAAAGAATACATCACCTTGTCTTCCTTTGTACTAGCCACTGTCCCATGAATGGATTTCTATTTGAACATCTTGATATGTGACTGTGCTATTTGTTTACATGTTTATATCCCTAACTCTAGACTTTGAATTCTGTTCATTGAACATAGGGATAGTACAACACTGAGTGTGAGAGTTTGATTGTATTAACAGTCCTAAATTTTTATTCTTTTCTGTATCCATATCCTTTACATGTCAACTTGCTATTCTCTCACTCTGACTCTGAGCTGGACCATATGATTAGATTTGGCCAATAAGATGTTAGCAAATGCGATGCAAACATGGGCTTAAAAGTGCTTGTGTGATTGGGCTAGCTTGCTCTTACAGTCTGCCATTACTATGAGAACATGCCCAGGTTAACTTGCTGGATGTTGAGAGACACAGAGTCACTTTAGTGTTTTCTAGATGAGGCTATCCTAAGTCACCTAACAACCAGCCAACTCCCACCAATGTGGGTAAGTCTGGCTAAAACCAGAAGATCACTCAGCCAACCCAGCAAAGATCCGTAGAACTGCTACTCAGCCACTCCATACTCAAAAATTATTTCTTATTGTTATGTGCAAATTAGGTTTTGGTGTTAATATTTGCAATTATTTTGGCATTAGATAGCTGATACAAAGAAAACAGCACATAGTATGGGTTTGAGAATTGAAGAATGAGTGATGTTTCCAGGTGGCACAGGGAAAAGAAAAAAAGGTGAAGAGGAAGACAAAGGCAAAAGATATGTTTGCCCTCTGAAACCTTATCATTATAAACTCCCAAATTATAACTTCACAGATATTAAAATAATCTTGATAAGATAAATTAGGAAATTATTCTTAGCTCTCAGACACTGGACCTGGAAAAAAATGAAACTGATATTAAGTGAACACCTACTATGCTCCAGACATGTTTGCATATGTTATTTCATTTAATCCTTATGTCAACCCAGCAAGATAGAAATCGCTGTCTCCATTGGAAGATGAAAAAAACTAAGACTCAGTCAAGTAAGCTGTAGAAGGTAGCATATTTAGAAAGTTGTGGGGTTAGTAAAGGAAAGTTATTTGGAAAGTGTATTTAGAAGATGGGGGAAAGAGACATAAAAATAATGGATTTAGAAAACCTAGTACTATATAAGGATTAGCATAAATATTTATTGAGCGCCTACCTTGTGTCAAATAACTTGCTAGAAAATGAAATGTAGTAAGCATGAAAAATGATATTACCTGAGGATAGAATAAAATAAAATAAAGATGTATATGTAAGCGCCAGAGTGATCACTAAAATTTTAAACCAAAGAGGTTTAAATAATAAGTAAACAGAAGAGATAAAATGGAATTAATTTTTTTTTAATTTTTAATTTTGAAGATGTGGGATACAATTCAGGGTTAGGCACATAAATATTCATTATGCAGGTACCCTTATTGGCCAGGTGTACACCCCCTTCCCCTGGCAGTTTCCCACTACTGCCAATCTCTAGTTATTCAAAAGAAGATAATAAGACAACAGAAAGAAAGAAAAAGTAACAAATGAAACAAATAGAAAATAAATAGCAAGATGATAGATAAGAACCCAACCACATCAATAATACAAATGGTTTTAAAATTATAATTAAAAGGCATAGATTTACAACTTGGATTAAAAAACCCAAGATCTATTTATATGCTACTTATAAGACATCCACTTTAGAGATAATGACAGAGGTTAAAAGTAAATTGATAAAAAATAAATAATATACAAACACTGTTCATTGGAGTACTTACTACACCAATACCAAAGTAGACTTCATAATGAGAAATACTACCATGGATAGAGATGAACATTTCATAAGAATAAAGATATTAATTCATCGAAGATACATAAAGACCCTAAATGTGAATGCATCTAATAACAATGTTATCATACTATTACTGCCACCCAAAGGCTGATAGAAAGGAATGGAGAAATGGACAGATCCATAATTACAACTGGAGATTTGAACACTCCTATATCAATAATTGTACTAAAAAGACAAGGGAACAAAATTTGGTTTTATTAGTTATGGTTTTATTTTATTTCCCCTTGAGATTGGCTATTTATCAATATAAAGAAGAGACCAAGGAAAACCAGGTATCCTTTCCTTTTGGACTCTAGTTTGTTCCCTCACTCCCTACTTTCTTGTGGAGTCAATTACTCAAGTCAAAAAGCTCCAGAATATCAACAAAAAATACTAAATGACTGTCATTCAGTATTATTTACTAGTATTTTCTGTCAATCTTGGACTAAATAACTCTAGTACAGATATATTCTCTCCAAAAGCTTAAGCTAAAGAAGTTAATGCAGTCAATAATTGTATCTTCAAAAAGCCTTTTTTTGTTGCTGTTTTTTTTAATTTGGTTTTTGCTTTTCTCTATCTTATTGATCTTTGTTGAAAGTAATAATATCTGTGTATGTATTCTTAGCCAAGGATTACTCTATTGAAGTGTATCATTTTGAAAGAGTAAATAATACTGACATTGTTTTGCTAAACACATACACATTTTTGTAGACTCTTTGGTCTAATATCTGATTTGTGCTAAATGTTGGACAAATATTTGGGCTAGAGGTTAACAAACTATAAACTGCAGGCCAAAATCTGGACCACTGCCTGTTATTTTAAAATAAAGTTTTATTGGAACACAGCCATGCCCTTTTGTTTATGTATTATTGTCTATGGCTACTTTCAGTCTAAAATGGCAGAGGCGAATAGTTGCAGTACAGACTTTATAACCAATAAAGCCAAAAATAAATTGCTATCTGTCACTTTACACAACAAGTTTGCCTACATGCACACAGTCAAACACACATTCACACAGATGCATATGCAACTTTTACAAAGATAAGTCATAGTATATTCAATTTATGTTGTTTGGCTATCTCCACATGAAAAGGAGGCAACTTTAAAAAATTGTTTGAAGTTGATAGTGAGACAGATATGCAGTATATATATGCAGTATATGTATACTGCATATATATAAAATGCATATACTTAAATTACACTAAATTGTTTATATAGAGATTATACATAATTGATTATATGTGTGTGTGTGTGTGTGTGTGTGTGTGTGTGTGTGTATATATATATAATTTCACTCAACAAGTCTTCAGTTCTTTTCATAAACATTTGAGATTCTATTATTAATCTTGATTGGTTCTCCCAGCTTGATCAACTATTGTCTAGAAAAAAATTGATACCTGGCAAGACAGGAAAATGTTTTAGGATGAGAGTCATTTAATCAATAAATATGCATAAGAACAGTTTGATAGCATCACTTGAATTACTGTATATAAGTCTCAGAAAGAAAAAGTCTTACCAAACCTGTTTGAAAGTGTATGTTTTTATGAAAATGAAGAGTCCAAATGTACCCTGACATCATGTAGATCCACCTTGATCCTTGATCTTGTAGAAATGTCTACAACCATTCACAAACTAGATTGAGACAATATATAAAAAAACCATGGATTTTATCAATCCAAGGAGGTTTCTGCCATTTTCTTCAATTGACATCTGCAGATACTCTCTCTTACATTGTGTCTCAGTCATTCCTTTAGTTAAGCCCTTTCTAAAATTTCTGGCATGGAGTGGATGGCATAATAACTTCTAAGCTTGCAAATGAAAAGTTCTTTGCAACAGAAAACAGCATGCTGCCTATAAATATGGCTGCTCTGCATGATACTTTGTTTTGTCCTATCTCTAGAAAAAAATGCTCTTTCGTGGCAAAAAAATAGAACTTTTGTAATATTAAATTGTATAATTTTAATTACAAATTCTAAAACAGTAAATATGTACTATGTACATAATAGTATGTATTACATATGTATGTAAATATTATATAAACTAATATGTATTAAAATTATGTAAACTATAAACAACGAATACTGATACTCAAACATTGAAGATGACACATCAGAAAAATCTATATGATCAAATTATAAAAATGAAAAAGTCTAATAATCTCATGCTTTAATAAATACACAAAAATTTTAACAAATCTCAACACATATTCTTGGTATTAAAATAAATAATCTCCTTTAAGAAAACTAAAAAAAAATTTCATAGCTTGATAAATAGTATAATACATAAAGCTGCAGCAAGCATCCTTAATGGTGAAGTACAATGCATTTGAATTACACTCAGAAGTAAGCAAAGATGCAACTATTACTGCTAGTATTTCAACATCATTATTGAATTTGTTACATGTTGCAATAGGATAAGAAAACTTGGTCGATTTTAAAAGTTAGAAATCATATTGGTCAGGTTTTACTAGTTTCAGACAAAAAAAAACCATAGTTAGTAGATTAGCACAATTAATCATAGGAAATGTGAAGAAATAGAAACTACCAAAAATAACTCCAAAGCCATATCAAACAACGGGGTATCAAGGGAGCTACTGTCTCTGTTATTAGGGAGTTATCATACCAGTAAGTTACTTGCTGATGAGAAAGCCACCAAAAAATATGTTCCCTGAGCCATGATTCCTGTTACAATATATGAAAAACGGATGGCTTGCATCTCTCTCTCTCTCCATGTAACCCATTTCCAAATTTGAGTGCATATGACTTATTGAACCTGAATTATATTTATAACTCTAGCTACAAGAGGTGCTGGGAAATATAGTTTTTAGATTTCATTCTTTATAGCTAAGAGAGTGTTCATATACATGCTGAGCAAGCCAAACCATGGTATCTATCACAAGACGGAAAGGACAAAATTGCTATTCTTCACAAATCATATGTTATCCAACACAGAAAGTCCAAAAGATGCAACTAAAAATTGAGTAAAATGTCTACAACCATTCACAAACTAGACTGATACAGTGCATACAACAATCACCATCTTATACACCAAATTAACCAATTGGAAAATGAAAATGAAATAAATCATCATGTTTGTAATTGCTGCACAATTTATAATATCAAGGAATAAAATTAAAAAGATATATACAAAACCAGATGAAAATAAGTCATAAAAATGTGCCTAAAACAGAACTAGATAGTAAATTTTCTAAGGTGGAAAGTCTTAGCATAAATAACATCCCAATCTCTTAATGCAGTAAGCAAAGCATCTAAATAAATCTCAAAAGGAATTTTTATTGTATCTGAAAATTTGATTTTAAATTTATCTGGAAGAATAAATGAACAGAAATTGTTAAAATATAAAAAAGAAGCTGGACTCGGTGGCTCAACCTGTAATCCTGCTCTTTGGGAGGCTGAGATGAGTGGATTGCCTGAGCCTGCGGGTTCGAGACCCGCCTGGGCAACTTGGCGAGACCTCATCTCTACAACAAATCAAAAAAATTAGCCAGGCATGGTAGCACATACCTGTGGTTCCAGCTACTTGGAAGGCTGAGGTGGAAGAATTGCCGGAGCCCAGCAAGTCGAGGCTGTGGTGGCCGGGAGCGTGCCACTGCACTCCAGTCTGGGCAACAGAGTGAGACTCCAACTCAAATAAATAAATAAAATAAAAATAAAATATAAAAAAGAGAATTGGTAATGGGATTTGTGTCAATAGTTTTTAAACATACTATAATGCTATAATAATTAAAACAGTGCAGTATGGCAATAGATCATAAGGATAGACAAATACTTAAGTTTTACAGTTAGAGATTTCAGAAGCAAACCTGTTTAATTTAAGGAACTTAACACCTGATAAAGGCGACATGTCGAGTCAGCAGGGAAAAGATGAACTCTTCAATGAAAAATACTTGAATGTTTTTACATACCTATTTGACCAAAAAATAATAGATACATCTGTCACACTACAAATAGAAATAATTTTAAGATGTAATAAGAAATTTATAATAAAGAAACATGTTTAAGAGTACTAAAAGAAAATCATACAATTACTTTTTGCAATTAAGAGTATTTTCTTAAGCAAGATATAAGACATGGAAGTTATAAAACAAAAATATAGACAGATAATACTGCAAAAAATGGAAACATCTGAATTCCAAAATATATCACATAGTTCTAAAAAAGTGATAGACTGGTCAAAAATGTTGTTATGTATAAGACAAAGGTTTGAAATTCAGAATAGAGAAAGTACCAAAAATATGCGAAGCGGATTGGGAGGAGGAGAGGAAGCCAAACAACCAAACAGAAATTAATAGATGGAGGATATCAGCAGATAGTTCACACCAAAAGACATAAGTTGCCAATATACATATAGAGACTTCATCTCATAAAAATTTAGAGAAATGCAAATAAAAACGATGACATTTTTTTCCATTAGAGAAGCAAAAAGAAAAAAGAGTAAAATAAAGAGCAAGAGAGATTGTCTAATGTTCTAGCATTGATAACAAATACTCTCATACACAGTGGAAAGGTGTAAAAATTGGAACCTTTTGAAGTCAGATTTTACAGTATCTGTCCAAACTTTAAAAGTATATGCTCTTCAATCCAGTAATTCTAATCTAGGATTTTGGCTCAGATATATATGTATTTGCATATATTCCAAAGAGCCATTTACATGGATGTTCATTGCAGTATTGTTTGTAGTGGGAAAAAATGAAAAGTTAAAAGTCCATGATTATGGTCATGTTTAAAAACAGTAGCAAGCATTCATATTATAGACAATAATGCAATGGTTAACAGAAGAGTGGGGTATTGACATGAAATTATCTCCAAGACATGTTGTTAAAGACAAAGCTAATTGTAGAATAATACATCAATTATGATCACTCAGTCACACATATTTGCATGCATATACAAAAGGGGAAATTACATACAAAATGGAAAACGATAGCAGTGTTTATTCTCAGAAGAGCAGGTGATTGGCATTGATAATACAACTCAATTTTTGCCTGATTTTTTAAATGATATTTGACACATTTACTCATTCATTCATTACTTGTGTCATCTAAAAAATTAACTTCAAATTTTTTTTTTTTTGAGTTGGAGTCTCACTTGGTCGCCCAGACAGGAGTGCAGTGGCCACTCCTGGCCACTGCAGCCTCTACCTGCTGGGTTCCGGCGATCCTTCTGCTTCAGCCTTCCAAGTAGCTGGAACTACAGGCGCGCGCTGCCACGCCTGGCTAATTTTTGGATTTATTGTAGAGATGAGGTCTTGCCAAGTTGCCCAGGCGGGTCTCGAACACGCGGGCTCAGGCAATCCACTCACCTCAGCCTCCCAAGGCACGGGATTACAGGCTGAGCCACCGAGCCCGGCTAACTTCAAATTTTTAAACCCGTTTTGTGTCCAGCATTTTCCCTTATCTCCAAATTATTTCTTGGAATTATAGATAAAATTACAATGAAATAATACTAATAATATATATCATAACAACATATATTGAGCTTGACTACCTTGAACCAAGTGCTGTGCTAAGTGTTTCACTTGCATTATGTTTTTAATTATTTTAAGGACCATCTCAGTTAAATTCATTATGTTCCAGAAACTTAACTGCTTTACTTGTATCCTTTCATTTATCCTTCCAGCAATCCAAGGATTTGACTAGTATTATTAATCTTATTTTCGAGTCAGGACACAGAGGATTTGAGAAATTAAATAATTTTCCCAAGATGACATAACTGCTCAGTGGTAGACAGGATTTGAAGCTAAGTTGTCTGATGCCAGAAACTACACTGTTAACCACCAAACTATTTTTCCTTCTCCACGGTTATAAATATCGTGAGTCATCATGGGAAATCTTGAGCAGTCATCATACAGATCTGGAAGGATTTATATATATATATATATATATATATATAATTTATTTGAAAAGGTCCAATTTGACAGTCAAGAGTAAAGCTATGCTTAGTCACAGAATGGTATGAAATCCTTCATCTGCTACCAAAGTTTAATGCAGTAACCTTGATCAATGCATGCTGTCTTCAAAGGGCTGGTTTTTTATTAAGGGCTGGCTACTTTGGACTCATTGTAACTTTACCAAGAGTTAGAATTTAGTTCTCTTTAAGTCTTGGACTTTGCTAGCATTGAATCATTCTAATTGTGTTGCTACCTGCTATGGCATGAATATAATTGCCTTTGTTTTCACATTTCATATTCCTCAGCAAGAATCTCTGAAATACAACTTTTATCTCTTGTAAACAGAGGCAGAGAAAATGCGAAGGAGCTGTGTGCAACATCAGCCTCATGTGTCACTAGCACTCTTTTGTTCTTTTATATTGTTGTGCTAAGCTTCTAGCTAAATGCTACTATTTTGTAAGATTAAACAACTTGTATTGATGATAGCTTATTTTCATCTACTATATTGTTTCCAATCAATTTTTGTGAATAGTCATTATTTACCATGATTTGAATTTTTGTTGTTGTTGTTGTTGTTGTTTTTTGAGTTGGAGTCTCACTCTGTCGCCCAGACTGAGGTGCAGTGGCCGCTCCCGGCCACCGCAGCCTCGACCTGCTGGGCTCTAGTGATCCTTCCGCCTCAGCCTTCCAAGTAGCCAGAATTACAGGCAT
>NW_007067414.1:77811-125050 GCF_000164805.1 Carlito syrichta
CCACTCACCTCAGCCTTCCAAAGGCGCGGGATTACAGGCTGAGCCACCGAGCCCGGCATGATTTGAATTTTTAAAATTTCTCTTTTTTTTGCACCAATATAGCAGTTTTCCACTATTCCATTCAATTTTCTAGGTACTGTTTTAATTCCAAAATAACGACATTTTTACCTTAATCACTTGGCGAGTTTCCTCATCAATCTTAATGAATTCTCATGCAGCAGGTCACTTTTACACGTACTTTGCTTATTACTCTTTCAGCAACATAACATTACACTTTGTGGTATATGTGCATATATTGCCCTTTTTTTCTCCAATGGGTCTCTCTTCTTTTCTTCATAAACCTCATCACCAGGTCTGATTTTCATATTTATCAAGGTTTGTCATTTCACAGGTAAATGTTTTCGTCCTTTCTACCACTGACATTCACATCTGTCACAACATTGTCAGCCAACATAATTTTTCTTAACAAACCTTTAAATAATATGCACATGGGTTACATAAGTTCATAAATATTCACAAACTAACACACACATCCAGGAACACATATCAGTAGAAATATTAGCAGTATGTTTAATCAGCAGCAAAAGGAATTTACATCACAAAAGCGAAAGGTTTTAGGCATAAATGCAAATATATGAACATAGACTATCTTTTCATAAAGCAAAATTTAGCAAATTATGAGTCACCCAATTAAACCTAAAATCAGCATTAAAAGGTAGGATAAGTTAAACTACAAAGAAAGTATATTCATGCAATGGGGTTTGAAATTATTCATCTGAAATATTATATAAGATATCAGCTATACAAGATTGATGAGACTGGTTGACTTTAGCCTCAGTAAAGAGATACTATAGTATATAAAGTAGGCCTAATTTGGGATCCAAAGTGTATTTATGTGAATTGTATGTTCAGGGCTGATATTATGGTATTAGGAGTGATGGGAGAGCCATGCATGTTCCACAAACTCTGCATGAAATGAATAATGTGAAATACATTTTTAAAATGATGTGGAAATGTTATGGCCTGCCAAGTCAGCTTAACACTTGGCCAAGAAAGGTACACAACATTATAAAAAGCTCCAAAGCCACAATCATGATTTGTTGCAGTGAAAACTAAGGTTTGGATCAAAAACAAAATAATGAATTTCTTAACTTTGTTTTTCTCTACCAATTAAACCTTAGCTCATGATGATTTGCTCATTCCTTTGATTGACTTTATTGGTATCTCCAAACCCTGAAAGAGCTCTCTTTAGGAAGTAGCATCCTTACAGGACTAAGGAATTTCCGTCTTTCTAATGTGTAATAAAGTACCTGGCAATCAGTGACTCTTCAAAACTCAGGTTTTATTTATTCAAATGTCCCAGAGAACCAATTTATAATGTTCTGTACTAAAAGAACAACCAAGTTTATACATATTTCTAAATTGAAATACTAAAATCGACCATTTCACAATGTTTTTAATAATTGTGAAATGGAAGCTCTTAAAATGTTCATAAATTCATGCATGGCCATCTAATGGCTCTTTCATCCAGTGACCATATTTTAGTCATATATTGTAGGCAGCCTCTGAAAAGGTGTCAGGTGATTCCTATCTCCAGATACCCTTGTGTCATTTCCCTCCACCCCAGATTTGAGTGTGAGTCAGAACTCGTGACTCACTTCTAAACAATATAATACAATATGAGCATGCCACTGCACTCCAGCATGGGCAATGGAGTAAGACTCCAAATTTTAAAAAAAATTTTTAAAAAAGAACACAGCAAATGTGATGGAATGTCACTTACTAGAATAGGTTACCAAGAGAGTGTATCCTTGGGGGCCTTCTCTTACTCTCTTGCTGTCAGCTCCTTCATTCTGAGGGGAGACAACTGCCACGTTTTGAGCTCCCTTATGGAGAGTTGCACATGACACGGAACTGATGGATCCATCTAACAGCCAGTGAAGACCTGTTAGCCTTCCAAGAGCTCTGTGAGTGCATTCGAAAGTAGATTCTCTATCAGTAGAACCTTGAGATGACTGTAGCCCCGGTTGATAACTTGATTGCAGCATTGTAAGAGACCTTGATTCACAAACACCCAACTAAGGCATACATGGATTCCTGATCTACAGAAAATGTGAGATGATAAATGTTTGCTGTTTTAAGCCACTATACATTGGGACAGTTTGCTAGATCACAATAGACAGCTAATATACCACAGTATCACCTTTCATTATTTTTTGTGTATTATGATGAAGGATCTTATTAATGTTGATGAACAGTGATGAAATACAATGTTTTAAATTTAAGACTCCATTTTTGACTGAAGAAGGTACATTAATCACCAAGGTCTTTAAAGATCCCAGCTCTCTTGAAAAAGTTACTTTGTACAGTCACCTCATAGCAGCAGCATGATCTGAGAATTAATGTCGGAGTTTTTCCAGACAAGTTCAAATGATAAATATGATGATTTGCAACAAGATACGTGTGAAAATAGAGAGGAAATGACACTGCAGCCTTGGTTGACCAGGACATTCAGACAAAATTCTTCTTCAGTTCTTCCACTGAAAATTACTTCTCAACATTAGGTATTACCATATATATTTAGCTAGTCACACCAGAGCTCAGCTTCATAACTGACCCTAGGTGAACATTGGAAATACTGTCATGCTTTTGTTCTTTCATATAAGAATTAGTGAAGTTGAAAAGAAGAACAATAAGAAAAAAGATTCAACTCAGAGATATGCTAAAATGGGCAGGGGACACATTTTTCTGCAGTTTCATTGTGAAATGTAGTTTTATTTCTTTTTTCATTTTGTTTTTTGTTATTTTGTGTGAAACACAAAATACAGATTTCATTGTGAAAGACAGTTCAAGTCTGCACAATCTTTAATATTCACTGGCAGCAGAGAAGGGTAAATTGTCATTAGCATCTATTGCTAGCCAATGTAGAAAATTCTCAAGTGATAGACCAATGGAGAAGGTGAAAATCTTGTAACCAAAGGCAAAGAGAGTTTAACCCAAATGAATTATTGAAAGTATTGAATTAAGTAACTTACTAAATGTATTTATTTTCTGTGACTGCCCTAACAAAGTACCACAAACTGGGACTGTAATCCCGCTCCTTTGGGAGGCTGAGGTGAGTGGATTGCCTGAGCCCGGGGTTCGAGACCCGCCTGGGCAGCGAGACCTCATCTCTACAATAAACCAAAAAATCAGCCGGGCGTGGTAGCGCATGCCTGTAATTCCAGCTACTTGGAAGGCTGAGGCGGAAGGATCGCCGGAGCCCAGCAGGTCGAGGCTGCGGTGGCCGGGAGCGGCCACTGCACTCAAGTCTCGGCGACTGAGTGAGACTCCAACTCAAAAAAAATAAAAAAATAAAATAATAATGGAAATTTATACTCTCAGTTTAGGAGGCAAGAAATCCAAAATCAATGCATTGGCAATGATGGTTTATGGAGGTTTTGAGAGAGAAACCACTTTAGGCTTTCTCCTAACTTCCAATGGTTGCAGACAGTTCCTGACATTCCTTTGTTTGTAAACACATCACTTCAATATCTCCCTCATCTTCACATGAACTTTTTCTCTGTATCTCTGAGACTTCTACTCTTATTATAAGGTTACACCAGTCATTGAGTTTAGGGCTCACCTTAAATCTCAAATGCTTTTTTCTAGAGATCCTTACTAATTACATCTACAAAGATCCTATTTCTAAATAAGATCACATTTTAAGGTTCTGGGTAGACATGAATTTTTGGGGGTGCACTAATCAACCCACTACACTAAAGTTAGTTGTATAAAAAAGATAACAATCTATAGCTTGACTATTTGTATGAAATCAAAATGACAAACTATAGTCAGGCACTGATTAAAATGTATCTGAATTGTTAAATGGTTCACAATAATGTGTAGACTAGATTCTTAAAATAAGATTTTGGAGCCTTTATTTCTTTGGTAAAATCAGACATATTAGAATGTTGCTGACAGAAAATATTTAAAAAGGTAAAAGTCACAATGATCTCCTCAAGGATACTTAAGTATATTAGGTACTGTGCAGAAAAATAATTCATAAACAATACAAAGGCAAAAGTCTTCAACTATTGTCAATTTCTGCAGTCCATGTATTTTAAAATTGGTCATATATGTGTGGGTTACACCAAGTCACCCAGTAATTGACCTAATGGCAAGCCAGACACTTGGAAGCTATATCTTCCAAAGTCATATTATTCACTTCTTAACTCATTAGCTTTGAGTAGAATTGGATTGAACTGAACTCCTTTTTACAACTTTCTAGACAGTGTTCCATGATATTTTCGCTTCATTTTACATATTTATCTGAATAATGGATGCATATCACGTACCTGCCCCTTAGTAAATTAATATTTAAAATTACTAATGGCATTTTGAATGTAACATTTTAGTATTGGGGAACATAAAATGAAATAGATACTCCCATATATTGCTAGTAAGAATTTTATTTTGTACAGACTTTTCAGAGAGAGGTCTGGAAATATGTACTGAAAATCTTAGGAATATTTATATTCTCTGACTTAGAACACATACAGCAATTTATCTTAAAAATAAACAGGTATACAAATATATGGAATAAAATTTCCAGTGCAGTATTGTTATACCAGCTAAAAATGAGAAATATCCTAAATGCCCTAAACAAGGATTTGGTTAGATACTTTTGAGGACATATAAAAAATAAGATGGAATACTATATAGTCATTGAAAGTGATTTGGTAGAAAAATATTGAATGAAATAAATGATCTGTATGACTCAATGAATGAAAAAAGCAAGCCAAAAAATATGAAAAACATGGTTTCATTTATGTACTAAATGCAAGAAAAACTGAAAGTCCATAGGTTAAAATGTTAATGATTATTTGGCTCAAAAGAATATATTATAAATATTTATTATTTTTTCTTTCTGCTAATTCGTATTTTATAATTTAAAAACAAATATTTTTCTAAAGAAAAAAATATTAATAAATGGTAGCAAAACTCTTAGCCTAAATCATGAGATTTTATTAGGGCATGAATTTCCAAACATCTTCCTCTTTTCCTATTGACATTATATTCCAATTCACTACCCTAATTTTAAAAAGCAAAGCACTGGAAGATTTTTCAAACTTTAGCTGAACTGAAATCAATTCATTTTATTGAGAGTTATTTTCATAGTTCTTCTGTGTTTAGGTGATTATGTTTTCCTGAGCAAACTTAAAAACAAATGTAACTATTAGAAAGAAGAAAGCTTTCTAAATGCTCTTACACTGTCATTTGTCAAACTATCCTTAGGGCGTAACTAGAAATCTTAGGCCAGACCACTGGGCTTTATAAGATCCCTCTCTTGTTTACACCCCAACATTGTGTCATTGATTTCTTCTTTATTGTAAGTTATTATTGCAATTCATGCTACTATAAGATACCCTGTACACACACTCACTTTCTATTTGCTGCCCAGACATTTTTTTTCAGCATTAAGAGAACTATTCTGAATGTAAAAGATTTGACAGCAATGCATCAGTACTCTGGAATGCAAATTCATACTTCATATGATTTGATTTTTATGACATTATTGGATGAGAGGAATAAATTTAAATGACTAAAAGAAAAATAAATCAGGCTCCTGGAAAACAATTAACTTACTTGAAAAACAGCCAGTTACTATAGAAAAAGAGTAAATTAGTCTTATATTCAGCAGAATTCATATTTCAACAGACATATGCACCGAAAATTTGTTAAGAATTTAGACATTCTACTGCAGTTGTTATATGTGTTCATTGAATTCTTTCCTAAACATAGAAGCATTCCTTTTCAAAAAATTGGAAACATATCTACATTAGCGATTAGGAGCCATATTTTAATTTTTTCACCAGGTAGTTGTGCAATGAAGCAGTAAAAAATTTCATATAGAAAAACAACAGCTTCAGGACTTAAATCATAATTAATTTTACTATTGTAACTTTTCCAAATTCAATTGTTATGTTCAAAAATAATTAAAATGTTCAGATTAACACCAGAGGTGGTTCCATTTCAGGACTTAGCGGGCATGAGTTCAAATTCTTAACAACTTTTCAGTGCAAAGAGAAGTGATTTCGTCTCTCTTAAGGGAATGAATAAAAAGTTTTTGTTTTTAAAACAAGGAAACTGAAACTTGCTTAATTATTTAAATTCTTCAACTACCAGGTGAGAGGTATGAAAACTTATAATGGACAATTCAGAAAATATTCTCAAACGATAGTGAGAAATCAAAGAAAAACAGAGTGTTTGAAGGAAAAGAACTCTGGCTGTGTGATTGTAAGTAAGTTATTTAACATTCATAAGAATGTTTCTTCATCTGTAAAATGTATGTGAGAATACTTCATGTGTAGGGCCTCTGTGGCCATTATATGCGATAATATATGCCTGTTTAGTTACAGACTTAAATTAGGAATATCTTCTAGCCTGGAGGCAGTTAAAAGCAGCAAGCACAGTCAATATTTATATTTATTTTGTGATTTGGACAGTTTAGAAACAAGCTGCTCTATGAATCCTGTTCAACCAGAAAACTATTCCCTGCTCCTGTCTCCAATTCTTTCAACTCCTTACTTGATCACTGCAAACAAGAGATGAGGCACAGTAACCTTTCTCTTTCATGGCCTTCTGTGAATAGAGCAGGCTTTCTGCTTCTGTACCTGGGGCAGACAGCCTCAACAAGAGATGCTATAATCACTAACACAGGACTACATTGTGACCACATTTAGATATTATTTTTTACAATAGAAAAAGAGACTATTTCTGGGCTGAACATACCACTGAGTCAAGGTCACACTATAAATTTGGATTATTTTTTCTGTCCCCCAAGTTATAATTTTGTTGCTGCTTCTCAGCTAGCTTCCTTATAAAGTCCCCTTATAAAAAGCAGAAGATGAGACATCCAACAGAGCGAGGGAAAGAATAAAGTGGAATGGGTTAAGAGCTGCTGTAGAATAAGGATTTCTTTTAAGTCATATATTTTTATCTAAACAATCATATAAATTTTGTATTTCATCCTATATTACATCCATGCTTGTTATAATTTTAAAATGTTTTTCACTGAGTAAAATGACCTCTTCGTACAAATACTCTCACATACCACTGCACACCCTAGTTTGGAAGTCAGAGAATTTGTTTCCAAGAAATTTTCAAAATGATATTGGTGAGGATTACATAAGATTAAATGTGTTCTCAAAAAGGATTGTTTACTTATCAATAAAAATAGGTCCGTTGTCACCTAAATCATGAACAAAGCTTCTTAGTACACCGTTACAAAATAATTTTGGCAAAAAACAAACAAACAAACAAACCTCTGAGTATAAAGCAGTATACTATGCTTATTAGTGATTACAATCAAGTATTGAAATATAACTCTGAGTGTTGTATACCAAGACAATCTGTAAGAAAAAAAACATCGGGACATTTTAACCTGTGCAGAAAAATGTAAGTAGGGCAAATGTGTTGAATTCTCTTTTTACCTTCAAGCAGTTTTTATACGTAGCCAAAATTATCAACTTTTATATTCTGATTCTTTATTTCTCTTGAATCATACAATTCCTTGGAGATATTAATCAAAATTTTATAACATCTCTTGAGTTCTAATAAATAATGTCATCACATTTATTTTATTTTGTGAGGTCATCAATTAAAGTTGTTTCTATCTCAGCAATTATGTAAGAGTTTATAAATGAGTAGTGTATGGTCAATAGGGACACATGACATTGTCTGGGGTCCAAGATTACATCTGGAGGAATAATTTTCATTAGAAAACATGAACTTTCTTACTGGGAGAGATTGAAAAATAACTCAAGTGAAGTTATTTTATGGAGTTTGATGCAGGGATTTAATGCTATTGTTAATACATCACACTTTTCAACCATCCAGTTTTCTCTTTTTCTCAACTGAGTAGGTTACCCATACTTACACATAATAACACTCTCAAGGATCCAGGGTTGAAAGAGAAACTAGCTTAGGTTTAAATATAGTTGTCATTTGGGAAATATGAATTTGGACAACAATAAAATTACAGTAGCGGTAGTTTAGTAGCTTCGACATGGCCTTGGTTTAATCTGATTACTCAAAAATTATAATGCTATAAGAATTTGCTAATCAACCAAGCCTACAGAAGGATTGACAATTGCCAAATTGTAGTTTTATGTGACACACTAAATTATGTCATCATACAACATGATTTATCAGGGTTCATCAAGTAATACCAAAAAAAAAAAGTATTTGGATTACTGTATTCAAAAGCTAAGTATGACCTGGCATAGTAGTTCACACCTGTAATTCCAGCCCTTTGGGAGGCTGAGGCAGAAGAATTGCTTGAGCCTAGGAGTTCAAGACCAGCCTGGACAACATAGTGAGACCTTGATTCCACAAGAAAAAAAAGTTAGCTGAGCATGGTGGCACATGCCTGTAGTCCCAGCTACTCTGTATTCAAGAGGTAGGTATGGCCTGGCATGGTGGTTCACACCTGTAATTCTGGCCCTTTGGGAGGCTGAGGCGGAAGAATTGCTTGAGCCTAGGAGTTCAAGACCAGCCTGGGCGACATAGTAAGACCTTGATTCTACAAGAAAAAAAATTTAGCTGAGCATGGTGGCTCATGTCTGTACTCCCAGCTACTCAGGAGGCTGAAGTGGGAGGACCACTTGCACCCAGGAGGTCGAAGCTGTAGTGAGCTGGGATTGCATTACTGTACTCCAACCTGGGCGACAGAGTGAGACCCTGTCTCAAAAAAAAAAAGTAAAAGGGGAAGCTTCCCCTTGCCCTTCAAAGGTTCCATGAAAAATCAACTCACAATAAGGCAGAGTAATAAGAGAAAAGAAAAGCCATACAAATTTAATTAAACACAAGGGGAGGATTACAGAGTGATTATCCAATATCCCAGTGGGGCCTAAACACTTATATAACCCCCTGTCATAAGAGAGTGAGGGAACATAGATAATTCTGTGAGGGGCATTAAAGGGTTGCTGGGGAAAAATGCATAGATAAAATGGTTGGGCCAGATCTGAAGACATTCTTTCTGTCCTTTCCTGTAATGGGTAATGAGATAACAATGAAAGGAAGGAAAGCCTACATGGTGGATCCATGTAGACTTCATGAAAATAGGGGAAAAATCTCCTTCAAAGTCTACTGATTTTGAAGATTTTTTGTAATTGAAAATACTCATTATACCAGAGAGCCATATTTTGGGCTAAATTTCTCTGCACTTCCTTCAATATTTGCATAATTTATTTTAGAAATAAAGCAGAAAGTACAGACCTGAGTTTTTCTCAGGGATTGCAATCTCTTTCTATCTGACCTTTGTCCTGTATCACCTTTCTAAGATTTTATGTAGATGTTGTTTGTCATAGTAGATAACAAAGTTCCTTGAATGTATGTGCTCTTATCACTTTACACCCTTCAGAGAACCTACCTCAGAGTCTTGCACGTGCTAACAAAAAGCCTCAGTAAATAGTTTTTGAATGAATGCAACATTTTTTCCTCAGGAGCTTTCAAATACGTGCACATATTCAAAGACATTCTCAGAGCACATGCTAATGACACAGTTTTCCTATACACATTCAAGTCGTCTTCAAACTGCTCAGACTGAATGAACAGAATTTCCAAAAATTTTTGAGTAGTTAGAGGGTAATCAAGTTACACTGAATCTCAACAAAACAATTACAATTTCATTTGTTTATAGTCAGACTTGATTAAAAAAAGACACTTCTTAGAAATTAATGCTAATGGTACTGTAGCTTACTCTATTTTAAAACATTAACTTAACAATGTATCTGGGTGTAAAACTAAAACCAAACTTAGCCATTCAAAGACCATTTAACAGGTCTAATTGGGGAAGCAGCATCAAAATGAATTTTACCAGACTTGTTAGACAGTGTTTATCACACAAAGCAGCAGAGGAAGCCTACAATGCATCGATTCTGTCCCTCTTTAACTATGGGAAGGCAGCCTGAGTCAATGTTCAAACAAAAAGTTCTGAAATAAACTGTAACACTTTCACAAACATTCAACTAGGTGTGTTATGCCAAATAATAACTAAAAAAGAAAAATACTTTCACCACAACTTTGCTGAAATAAATCAACCCCTTTTTTAGAAAGAAACAATGATTCCAGAAATCCTGGCCTTAGTTGAGAAAGCGAATTAGGAAGCTAATGTGCTAACAGTCTTCTCATCAACAATAGCTTGTATATCATAATTATTTCAATGTTTTAGTTATAGTTAAATTTAAAAATAGAGGTTGGAGATACTTAAAAATGACTTGCTATATATACAATTCAGCTCATTAGACTGACACTGGGATTTTCTTTGAGACACAATTCTATCTAAGCTGGCAATTTAGATGCCAAGTTTTAGCCAGATATAATTTAGAACGGTTGTGAAATAGCTCAGAGGGAAAAAAGAAATGCTGATAATGAAAATGCTGACAAACTTTAACCACAGAAAGCTGTCTAATGCCACCCACTAAAATGGAAACCTTCAAATACAGAAAGGCTGACTTCATAATATAAATGACTGTAATGAAAGACTTACTTGATACTCAAAAAAAAGAAAGAAATAAAAACTACTATGTGCACTATAAAGGTTGTTAGTAAATAAATTGTTAATGCATTAGTGTAACCATTTCAAGTTTAAAATATTTGAAAAGTCCTGTCTCTACTTTTTGGTATGTTCTCTGGAATAACTCCCAGATTTTATTTTATAAATAATGTATGATTTTCTGAGTGATGGAGTTGACTGGTTGCAATGGGCTTGTTCAATATTTCTGTAGCTGATTGTGATTTGTTCTCCAATGCGATATTCTTAAGCATTAACTTGTATGGAAAAGGAACATTACTGAAAATAGTTTTCAAAGTTAATGTAATGCTTTCTACTCACATTATAGGCAGCATCAATGATGAGAGCAATATTTAATTTCCGGGGTACAGTTATCTTGAAATCAAAGAGTGGAATGATGAGATCAAGGATGTTCTGGGATGTTAATATGGTTAGTGCTGTCAACAGTCTTGTCAAATGAGATAGAATTCACTCTGCTCTGCTTCCAACATAGAATACTGTCTTTACTATTGTCAGATTTCATGTGTCAAGACACTACTTCAATTCTTCCTACTTAGATTGCATTCAAGCCATTCTAACTTCTTAGTATCAAAGTATAATATTTTATGCGTTTATATAAAATTGAATATTGGCAAGCACAATAAAAATCAGGAATGCTGAATAATGCAGTGGAAAGAGTACAGGCTTTCAGGTTATACAGACCTGAGTTCAAATCCTGGCTTAGACTCTTTCTAACTAGTTATGTGCTTAAGGGCAAATACTTAGCTATTCTGAGTCTTAGCTTTAGTAATCTGCAAAACAGGGATAATACAGCTTACCTTGACCTGTTGTAAAGATTACTGATAACATGTGTAAAAATACCTAACAATGTCTTAACTGACTTGGCTACCTTAACATGCCTTTCTCTGTTCTGTCTGCCTTTGTCTCAGGAGCCTTTGAAGGTTCTTTCACCCAATCTAGTCTAAGATTTCCCAGCTTCAACAGACCACTATGTTCCTCTTCTATCCCTCACAGTTTTTAAAAGGCAAGTTGGACAAGCACAGTGCCTGGTATATTGTATTGTTTGACAACTATTTAAGATTGCTACATTTGCATTATATATACTTTTTGCATGGGTGTAAAGGGCTATCAACAAATACATGGAATATGTACAGTATATTGCTGAAATAAACACCTTTTTTTGCATTACTTTCATTGTACTATTGACATGACTCTCATTTTACTATTTAACCAGCTACCTTCTGGTTCTCTCAATCCATGTGATTTTAGTGGAGCTCTTGATCTCAAAGGTCTAATCATCCTCACAGATGTTTGTTCACCCACATGGACATGACCCAAGGCAAATAAAAATGAGCTCTAGGATTTCTGTTGAGCCACTTCTTTATGTTAGGGTTGTTAGATTGTTGATATAACCCTGGTGCTGTTGCCATGACACTGGGAGAGTCTGCCTGCATAGAGAAAAAGACACCACAGAGAAAAGGATATACAAAGCAAGTACAGATAAAAGCTGAGCCAATAGATTAGGGAAATCAAGTCCAAAAGAAAATGTTTAAGCTCCTGGATTCAGCCCTTCTTGTAGCTAGGTACTCTTGGACATTTCAGTTTTGAGTTAAAATGACTTAAAATGTATTATCCTCATCATCAGTATCATCATCATCATTATCATTAATCGCTTAGGCAAATTCAGGTCTCTGTGACTTGCAACCAAAATAGTCCTAACACAGTTGTTTTCTCTACAGAAATACCTCCCTACATACAGGTAGGGGCATAATTGCTATCTAAAATTATTTTAAAATCCCCAACAAACATTCAGTGGATACACTCTGAAGTATTATCAACAATAACAATAACGTAACAAACAAATGTTTAACAAAAGTTACCACGCCGAAAATCAGCATGCTTCGCCATATTCCCGAAAACTCCATTTAATAAACCTCATTACTGCAAATTTATAAAGAAAAAATAGCTTTATAATTGTGTTGGGCTGGATCATTTATTCCAGATTTGCTGAAATTATGATACTTTAAGTGTTTAAGTTCATGACTTCCAATAACTGTACTATGTGGCATAATTTTACAATTTGAAACGAACTAAAGCTAATTTTGTTTTGAGAATTTTTTGACAGCCCTTGACATTCTTGAAGACAACTTGAGCTGTTACACAAGCAGGATTAGGAATCATGGCCTTAGGCTCCCTTTACAAAATGGCAATTCAACTGGCAAAAAAAAAATATATATATAAATCAATAAATCAATAAATCTGTCAAATAGTTTTGGGGCTTCAAAAAAAAGTTTCTTTCTTTCTTTCTTTCCTTCTTTCTTTCTTTCTTTCTTTCTTTCCTTCCTTCCTTCCTTCCTTCCTTCCTTCCTTCCTTTCTTTCTTTCGCCAATGAGTTTACTAGTGTTTGATTGTTTGATTGAGCAGACTAACCTAACCTATGGTTTCGGAATCTTGTAGACATGTCTTAGTTAAATCCATAATAAGGAAGATCATGTTTTTCCTTATTCAGTTACAAGGAGCCAGGTTGAGAGAGGCCAAGTTTAAAAGTTTTAATCTTGTCCAGCTGATTTTCCAGACTGGAAGACTCCACAGAGCATAGATTTACATTGTCCTGCTGAGATTAGAATTCTCTTATAGTTCAAATACCTCATTGGTTTGCATGTTTGGAAAATTGTTACTTTCAGATAGAAGCAAATTGGCTTAAGAAACTAAGTCTTATTTCTCCAAGAAATAATTGAAGCTCTTCTCAGGTGGCATAGGTCTACTTTTGGGAATTATAACAGCTAGCCTTCTCTTTCTAACAATGATTCTAATATGCATGAACCCATGGAATTTTTATTTTGCAAGTGACTAAGTGACAAAATGGGAAAAAATACAACTACTGCATCCACAAACAGTTCATCATTAAACTGTTATTGAGTGCCATTAGTGTAGGAGCTAACACTGCAGGAGGTTTGATGCCTTCCAACTGGTAATTCTCAAGCAACCATAGATAAATCAGACACTTTAACCTGTAAGAAACAGATTTCTCAGAAAATGAAGGTATTTTGACTAATAGTCATTTAAATTTTAAACTATTTTCTTAGATTTCATTTTTGCTTTTGTCTTGAAAAGTAGAAGCCTCTAATAGAAATGTGTTTCTCCCCAGTAGAAACTAATAGTCAGAATGATGTATCTCTCACACTTCAATTTTAAAAATCTTATTATGCTTTGTTCTGCATGCACCTCAAAGTGACAGTCTCCCGTGGTCCTAATCACAGGAGCCTGGCACAAAAGATAATACAGCCTGGTGCTACTGTAGGAAGGCAGCCAAAACATTTTGTCCAAACTCCTACTGGCAGTCATTTCCATAAGCAGACAGCCTGCCCTCTGGCCCTGGTTTGGCTTAAGCTTAGCAACCAAACATGCACTTACCATTTTTTTTTCTTTTCATCAAAAACAATCCCATTACCCTAACTCAAAAATATAAATTTCAAATAAAAAATGACTCATTTTCATACTACCTTGTAGCCCAAAGCAACAGAAAGAGAAAGGGGGAGGGAGAAAGCAGAGCATCCAGCTCGAGAAAGGTGATGAGAGCCAGGAAGAAGCCAAATAAGGAAAGTCAGGATCAAAGACCTATCAAGTACAGTGATAGAGCCAACTGTAGAATAGCCTTGGCAAATTGTAATAGAGAAAGTAAATTTTTTGAGTGTAGACAATTCATTGAACAGAAGACTAGTGTGAGAGGGAGAGGAGGGGGAAGAGGAGGAAGAGAAGGCATGAAAGGAGCTCAAGAGAATTCAAACTTGTCAGTAAGGGTCGTTTTACAAACTATATCAGAGAATGTCTAAGCTGCAGATCTGTTCTTCCCTACTACAGAATGTCCAGTCAACTCATACTAAAGTTTCTTTATAAGGCCTATTTATTTAACCAATTATTCATTCTATGCTTTAGTTAAGTCACACTTTTCTTCATGTCATCCTTTAAACTCCATATTGCTTTTGAAGTTTGTGTCTCTTTAAATCACAAATGATTTACAAATATTACCTTCTTCACATTTCTGTTTTAAATTTCACAACTTGGCAGTTATGGAGCTATATAAATATAGGTTCAGTTTTCTAAGTACAAACTTAAAACCTTTGCTATGCTTTCGGCTCGAGAATGTTTTATGCTCATCACTCTATACTGCTATTGTGGCAATTCTTCCAGCTTGATAATACACTGTTTAAAAAAACGTAAGTGGACAGTTTGAGGCTTTGATTCACAGCGGGGATGTTTTTCTTAATCTTTTATATTTTACAAGGCAGAGGGCCCTTTTGAAGGGGCTGATAGGGGGTGGAAGAGAAGAAAGGCCTAAGAAAGAAAGCTTTGGGGTTATAATGGACAAGAAGTATAGCAGTCAGAAAAAACAGCGTGGTACTGTCTTGCTGCCTTTCTTTTGCCTTCTGTTCGTGTATGAAATGGTCACTAGCACCATCAGGGGAAAAATGCTAGTTTTGTGACACGGGCCTATAGAGGGAAAATGTCATTAGATTGAATGAGAGAAAACATCTATGTAAACGTATGATATTATTTCTTAAATTGTTGCTAGATCCAGATGCTTATATTCTGTGAGCCTATTGATAAAATGTTTAGTAGAAAAGGTGTGAAGAAGGGAGGAGTGTTGCTCTGGTAAATTCGCGTGTAGCAACAGTTGAAAACTTTTAACTGCCTTTGAAACATTGGCAAGACCACACTTACTGGGGCTTCAGTCCATCTTGCGTTGATGGAATAGGTGCAGTAGAACAAAAAAGGAATGCCATCAAAGCGAGAAAAAAAAAATTAACCATACTGAGGGAAAGTTTTGCTAATGATGAGAAGAATGCATGTTCATTTATCCCTGATATTCAGGCAATCCTTGAGATAGAGCATGCTGTGTGACTATGGCCTTGACAAACAGAAAGATTCTTCCTGATAGAGTTCCTCCTTACCAAATCATAACCGAAGAGTTCACTGCCAGCGAAGTCATAGCAGGGATCTCCCTTATTATAGCATGGGTAGTATATGGACTACCTTTGACAAAAGCAGAATGGGGATTTGTTGGCTTTGGCAGGTCTAGTTTGGTGCTTACTTTTCATTTTCATTTCTTAATTTTTTTTTTTTTACAAAATAGCAAAAGATTCTTTTTAAGTCAAAAAAGAAATAGGAGTTCAAAATACACTCTGTTTTCTCTTCATTTTCTCATTGTTAAGAAATGAATACCAACAACATTTTTTATGTGTATCTTTTAGCACTTTTTCTAACGTGCTAAAATCACGTGTGTTAAAACACACACACATCTTATATATATAAAAATATGCACACATTTATATAAAATGTTTCTTCTCACAAAAAATGGAATCATAATCCTCAGCATCCTGCCTTTTTTCAGTCAACATATAAAAGATGAACTTCTATGTTAGAAAAACAAATATCCTAAACTGGGTGTGGTGGATCGCACCTGTAATCCCAGCACTTTGGGAGGTATAGGCCAGAGGATTGCCTGAGCCCAAGGGCTCGAGACCAACCTGGGCAACTCCGCAAGACCTTGTCTCTACAATAAATTTAAAAAATTAGCCAGGCATGGTGGCATGTACCTGTAGTGTCAGCTACTTGAAAAGCTGAGATGGAAGGATAGCCTGAGCCCAGCGGATC
This sequence comes from Carlito syrichta, assembly GCF_000164805.1. Taxonomy (NCBI): domain Eukaryota; kingdom Metazoa; phylum Chordata; class Mammalia; order Primates; family Tarsiidae; genus Carlito; species Carlito syrichta. The sequence goes on from NW_007067414.1 coordinate 94,025, forward strand.
GAGGCTACAGTGGCCGTGAGTGTGTCACTGCATTCTAGCCTGGGTGACAGAGTGAGACTCTGATTCAAAAAGAAAGAAAGAAAGAAAGAAATACATATATCTCAAAATTTTTGTAATGGATATAAAACATTTCATTTTATGTGTACCATAATTTATTTATTTTTTCTCCTGACATAAATATTTTTTGTTGTTTTCAGTCTGTTGCTACTAATGAACTGCCATGAATGTCTTTTGACAGGTGTCTTTACCCAGTTTTGCAATGATTTTTTTTATAATAGAAGCTTTGTATTAATCATTATGTTTATCAGGTTTATTTGATATTATTAAAATAACTGTAACATGCATGCAAAATATGAAGAACAATAATGAAATGAATGAGTGTGAACTCATCACTCTACTTAAGAAGTAAGGCATGAAGATTCCTTTATTATTTTCTTTTCTTTTTTTTTTTTGAGTTGGAGTCTCACTCTGTCGTCCAGACCGGAGTACAGTGGCCGCTCCCGGCCACCGCAGCCTTGACCTGCTGGGTTCTGGCGATCCTTCCGCCTCAGCCTTCCAAGTAGCTGGAACTACAGGCATGCACTACCACACCCGGCTCATTTTTGATTTATTGTAGATATGAGGTCTCGCCAAGTTGCCCAGGTGGGTCAACTTGTGGGTAGCTATGGTTCATTCATTTTCCCCCTCATAAGACATTCCAATTTGTAACTGTCCTACGATTTATTAATCCATTCTCCTGCATTGTTAGATCACATAATATACGCCCATTTAAATTTCTAAGGCAGTACAAAATTGTTTTCCAGAATTATTGTAAAAATTTAAGATTTCATAAGTATAGTACTAGAATATAAGTATTATGACTGCTCCACATCTTGATATCATCACTCTTAATTTTATCAGACTTTTTTTTTGCCAAATTTGGTGGTCTATTTCATTTGGCTAGTAATTTGAATTTCCCTCATTCCTAACAAGGTTAAACACTTTTAAATATGTTTATGCTCCTTTTGTTTTTTTCCTATTCTGTAGAAATAGTTATTCATGATTCTATCTGGTATTCTGTTGAGTTGTTTGTCTTTTTCATATTGATTTGTGAGCATTCTTTATAAATTCTAGCTATTAAAATTTTGTCAGTTTTATGTGTTTCAAATATTTTCTCTTGGTTTTTATTTTGACTTCCCACTTTCTTTATTGTGTCTTTTCATGAATAGATGTTCTTATTTTTAATGTAATTAAATTTTCTATTCTCTATTTTATAGATAGCACTTCATGTGTCTTTAAAAAAGTTATTTCTTAATTTGAAGCCAGAAACCTACTCTTCTATAAGTTTTCAGATTTTACCTTTCACAGTTAAGTTCTTAATCAGAAATTGATTTCAGGGTTGGTGAGACAAGAATACAGTCTCTTTCCATAAATATGTGTGTGTGTGTGTGTGTGTGTGTGTGTGTGTGTGTGTGTGTGTGTGTATGTGTGTGTAGCCAGTTGTCTCAGCACAATTTATGAGATAATCCAGACTTCCCTCACTACTCTTCCATAGCACCTTAGTCATACTGTTTCAACATATGTCAGAATGTGTCAGAGTCTAGATTCCAATTATGACTACAGGAATAAAGCCCACTTAACATGCTCTTTTTACAGTGTGACGTGGAAACTCTTCCATAGAGAGATTGGAGTTTGTTTTTTCCCCCTTGAATCTGATCACACCAGTGACGACAGTAGAGTAACAGTGCATGACTTTTGAGGCTAAGGCATAAAAGGTAATGCAACTTCTTTCTTCCTGGCTCTATCTCCCTTGGAATACATGCTTTTGGAGCCTTAAGACATCTTGGAAAAAGTCTGGTTATGCTGAAGCCACCACACAGAAGAAACCATACGAAAATAGAAATACCTTAAGTATTTCAGCCACCAGCTGTTAGAGTCTTCCCCACCCCGGCATCAAACAGTTTGAAATGAAATTCTCCTTTTGCAACCATCTCACTGCAAGTTAACAAGCTCCTGTGACAGATAACAAATGATTGTTGTTGATTCAAATCACTAAGTTTTGGGATAATTTGTTACGCAGCATTAGATAAACAGAATACCAGTCTCCTGGCATCTTCATTTTTTCCATTGGTCAATTTGTTTTTTACTTAACTTCTTGATGATTCAGTTTTTTTGATTTATAAAATGGAGAAAGGAAACACTATTTTTATAAAATTGTTATAAGGATTAAATTTGTTAATATATATCAGTGCATGGCACATAGAAATGCTATATAAGTATTACTATTGGTATTACTACTAATGATTATGATTATGATTATTTTTAAGCCAATGTCATATGTCATAATTTCCATATCATTATAATAATTTCTGATATCCAGTAGGGCAATTTCTTTCACCGTCTCCTCCTCCTCCTTTTTCTTCTAATCTTCCTCCTCCTTCATGTTTCTTTTGACTATTTCTGGGTGCTTACTTTTTCATATGAATTTGGAATTGTTTGTAAAACTCTTCAAAATAATGTGTTAGTATTTTAATTGTATTTTTATTGGCTCTACTAACTGATTTGGAAATAATCATTATATTTAAGATTTGAGTCTTTCTAGACTTGTAAACCTAGCAAGACAATATTTCAAGAACAAGAGTCGGAAAATCTTTTCTGTAAAGAGACAGATAGTAAATATTTTAAACTTTGAGGGTCACACAGTCTCTGTCACAACTATTTCACTTTGTGTTTGTTAAGCAAAAGCAGCCATAGACAAGAAAAAGAAATTCATAGTTTGCTGATCTCTGTTTAACGAGAGGGTGAAATAAAGTATTTCTATGCTTTCCTTGACTATATATTAAGCTCTGTATGCAAAATGCGTTTCTTTTTGAGTTCTCTTTCTATTCCATTTGTCTATTTGTCTGTGAGTTCACTGTTTAACATATCTATTAATCTGATTATTTATTTTAACAATGATATTTTTCATTTTATTAAGTTTTATCTGATTTTTTTTTTCAATTCTGCCTGCACACAGTTTGTAGTTTTCCTGATTACTCATTTTATAATTCCATTCTTTATTTATTCATTGTGGTTTTTCATTTCATTACACTTTTCATATATCCTAAATTTGATAATCTTAAATTTGGAAAACCCCATGGGTTGAAATCTGTTGGGATTTTGTTGTTGCTTATTCCTGCTGATTCTAATTCATGATGGTTTATTTCTTTGTGAATTTTATGATCTTTGAATGTGAAACTAGAGTTATTTTCTTCTTTACTGTTCTATATTCCAAAGAGGAACTGTGCTTGCTTTTTTTGAGAGTCATGGGCTACTATTGACCTCAATCATTTTTACTGTTTATCCAGAGGCCTACACTTCACCCAGGAATCTCAGGTTCCAATATTCTTCTTTGTACCTACAGTGTAATTTTCAGCATTCATCATTAGGGCAGTCTGTCTTTTCATGTACTTTCCCCTCATCTGTCTGATTCTGGCTCACTTTTTCTTAATCTTTTAGAAATTTTCCTTATTCTATGTGTTTCAAGAAATACAACAAATATAATTATGAAGGATCTAGCTTTTTCTGCCTTAAGAGCCCCCCAATAATTTAATTTTTCATATCATCAGAAACTATATCTGATAGATTCCATAAAATAGAATTATAAGAAAAAAAAAGATGTATATCTTTAAGTTTTGTTCCATATTGTCTGTTGCTCACCCCCCAAATACTTAATTTACGTTTTCAGCAACAGTAAATGAGCATAACCATTCTCTTATACATTGCCAACAGTGAGTATTATTGATATTTTAATTTTCCCTCTCAAATAAAAATGTGTGCAGTTTTTTACTGTAGGGAAACGAAAGATTCGGTTACATGGTAACAGGATACACACATAGTTTCACTCCTCATCATTGTTTAGTGATGAAGAGTGAAACTATGTGTGTATCCTATTGGAGGATTCACTAATCCTCCATGGTGAAGTGACCAGATTGCTAGGCCTGCCCTTGTCTGTTAAGGATAAATGAAGGCATCTGAGACTTTCTTGTCATATTGAGATGGAAAGAAAAATGATAGTCATCATTTGGCCTGAACTGTGTAGCAAAGTAAAAATCATACCCATTTTCCAACTAGCGTTCTCCCTCTGGCACTGCATTCTCCCTCTGGCACTGCAACTTTGATGACATTTTATCGTTATAACTTAGTTTCCATATTTGAAAGAAAATGGAGAAAAATATATCCTACTGTACACCCTGAATCCATAAATGCATTCGAAGGTCTTTAGAAAGGTATTACATAAGTCAAGTATATCATTGCCATGCAATTTCAAAGTATATTCAGAGATTCAAGGGTAAAAATTTACCAAAACATTTTTTCTATTGATAGAATGTTTTCTGTTCTGTTAATTTAAGTGTTTAGCCTAGCAAATGATCCAATAAAATCACTGCTCCTAATTGGCATAGAACTCACGTGGTGCAATCGGAAAACTAAGAAAAATTCTTACAAACAAAATCTGATTACTATATCCCTCTAAGTGCCCTGGACCCTAGGTTCCATTAGAAAGATAATCTGGTTGGGCGTGGTGGCTCACGCCTATAATCCCAGCATTTTGGGAGGCTGAGGTGAGAGGATTGTCTGAGGCCACGGGCTTGACACCAGCCTGGACAACTTGACGAGACCTCATCTCTACAATAAATCAAAAAATTAACTGGGCGTGGTGGTGGCATGTGCTTGTAGTTCCAGCTACTTGAAAGACTGAAATGAAAGGATCACTTCAGCCCAGCAAGGTAAGGCTGTGGTGGCTGTGAGCATTACACTGCACTCCAGTTTAGGTGACAAAGTGAGACTTCAACTCGGAAAAAAAAAAAAAGAATGATGTTCTGACATAGGGTTTGCAAATTAAACCAAACTTATCAAGAAAGCTGATGGCTACCCAGCATATACCTGAAATACTTTTCAACAAGTATGCCCTCCAGTAGATTTTCATGCTGAGATATTATGCTAAGGGGAAAAAACTGCCTTCCCAACAACCAATCAAGAGTCATTTAGTATTTGAGAGGCAACATGAACTGACACTCCTATTAGCATAAGAGTGTTTTAGAATGTCAGAGAGACCACAATGTGACCATTAATACTGCATTAAGTCCAATTATATTTCTTAGCTTGAAAAATCATTTTCTAAAATAATAGTATTCAGAGTCCTCTTCAAAATTGTGCAATTCAAATAAGTAGGCATTGCTTTTAATTTGGTTGACCAAAATTTAAACTAATACACATTCCCAGAGGCCATGCATTACTTTTTATTAAATTATGATAGCAAATGACACATTTGTATACTATTTTAATCTCTGAGTTTACTCAACTTCAAAATCAATTAAGACAATTATAAATGACCTTAGTCTTTTCAGCTGGGAAATGCTATCTGAGCAAAATTTGAAAGCATATTTTTGTAACATCCTAATATTTTTAAAATGTGGTCTCTTAGAGGAAAAGACTTAATAGATACATTAATGCTGGTCCAAGTATATATAAGTTCAAAAATGGATCTTAGACATTTATTAATCATCCTTTACTGACAATAATCAAGATCCACTCCCCCCCAGCCTAGGTCTCTTCTGGCCATCTTGAAACAAAATATAAAGGCAATGATTTGCAATCTTAGATGAGATGTAAAAATGGCAAACCTTTGACATATGTGTGACTGTTTGAAGCTTCTTGAATACTAGAGCTTCATGTTATTTTGCAGCGTTAGAGATGGCTGCTAAATCAGAGGTGACGGAGCCAGAGCCAGAGGAGCAGCTAGTAAATAAAAGACATATGATGAGGTAGCCTGCTTGTGCTTGCTAGAAATCAGAAGAAGGCTGACCCCATGCCAAACAGAGGCAATAAAACTTTTTTCTACAGACAGGGCAAACACAAAAAATGCTTTCCTCTTTACTTCCAAATGAAACAAACAAACAAACAAATACATAAGGTGAATCTAGCAGCGAAAAGGAAAGCTGCTATAGCAATATACAAGATGGCTTGAAAAGAAGCACAGCTCAGATTAATACATGGGCATCACATCTCTGGAGAACAAGGTTTAATTCCAGCTCTTGTCACAAATGAAATGAGTTTGACGGTCTGTAGTGAGCAGTAATGCATGACACACCAAACTGCTGAACTCTCTGGCAGAAAAAATCAAGAATGTTCCATCGAGAACAAAGTTAATCCTATTTGATAGAAAATAACTCATAGTGCAATTTCTTTAAGTATCTGGGGAGGAAAATCCCTTACAGATAGTGAGCACTGTTGATTTCAAGATACAGAAAATAGTTGTCCTCTATCTCTTTGCTCTGCTTGGTCGGTTGATCAGAAAGAAGTTTTAAGCACCAGAAATATTAATCTTTTACATTTTTATTAGCAGCAAAGAATATTGATGTGTCATTAACTCATGTGCCCTCTCCAAAGTAGATATCTGTGCACTAGGAGAAAATTGTTTAAAGGTGTATTTTGTCACTGACATATTACTATGCAACTCACCTGAGCTTGAGGGACTCCAAATTATTGATTTTAAGGCTTATATAAGAAATCTCAAATGTAATGTATATTTTTGAGGTATGTTTCTGGCTACCAATCTCACAGTTCTAATTTTAACCAATTGCTTTGTGCTATCATTTTATAACTATTTATCCTTTGAAAATAACATAATAAGAAGGTTTCTCATGATTGCCTTTCTTGTAAATAGACTAAATAATCTACTGAATAAAGCATTGGTCATAGTGTCCAACAACTGCAGTTCAAATCCTTCTTTCTAAACCACTCCGTAAGCTATGTGGTTTTTAAGAAGTGATTTTGTTCCTGTGTCAATTTCATCATTTAGGTCTAGACACTGAATCACAGTGATGAAATCTTGCAAAGACTTCAAGGATTACCACATTTTCAGTTTTAACATCAGAATGTTATGAGGACTTGTGATTCAAGGCATGTATTAATACAAAAGTCTTTCTGACCAGTCATGTCATTCAAGAAGATATGAAGCATATCTGTTTGTTCATTGAGCCATCATAGCCATAAAATGTAGATCTGCAAAAAATTAAAAAGTCTGTTCATGTGACTTTTTCTTGCCAACCTTCTATATTCTTAAAATGACTTTGTATAAAACAAAATCTATTTTAAAAGTTAAAGAAAACCTGGCACACAACACCAGGTATTGACTAGGTTAATTAAATTGCATGAATAGGCAGGATTGATATCACTAGGGAAAATATTGAATGAAAAAATCAGTTCAATAATAAAGCAGAAAACATTTTTTATGAGTGTGGTAAAAAGTTTATGAAAGCACACTTACCAAGTACTGCACTATATTTCAGGCACCATGCAAGATGATATGCATCCATTGTTTTACTGCATCCTCACATCACCTTGAGTAAATATTGGTATCACTACTTTGCAGATGAGAAAATTGGTGCATACAGTTTAAATAAGTTACTGATGTCACATATACAATAGGTGATAGAGCTAGAATTCCTAGTTCTGGCTGACATGCAAGGCCATTATTATATCTACACTAGAGCATATTATACTGGTATAATAGCTAGTGTTAAAGTTTAAAGATTAAACTGCTATAATAAAGAGACATAAAAATACAGGGACTTAAATTAGATTTTTGTTCTTTACTTATTACTTTTTAAATGAGCTTACTTCTCTTTCACACAATCATCTTGTAAGTCTCTGCTGATTTCAACTCTGTTTCGCAGTTATTCATGATCCCAAATTTCTTCCATCTCTCTGTTCAGTCATCCTTTAGGGTTTTGTCCAAATCTGCATCATCAGAGGTGGGTTGCTTTCACATCATATTCCAATATTCAGAAAAAGCAAAGAAGACAAAATTCAGAGAAAGCAACATGACTTTCACGTGAGGATGACCCAGCTGTTGCATACGTTCCCCTTTAATTATATTCTGTTGACCTAAACTTATTCTAACTAAAGGTAAGGGAAACTGGTAAATGTTGTCTTAAGCTTGGTGGATATATTTCTATCAAACAAAGGAAGAATGGATTTGAAGAGAAATTAGTAGACAGTCCCTATTAAAAATTCAATTGAGGAGTCAGGTTTATACAGTATGTGGTGCAAGAACTCCATGGGAAAATTAAGGAATTAGAGAAAGACAATAGAAAACACGTGGATGGAAATATGATGAGAGGAATGCGTTGTGCCCTAGCAATGAATATGATGGGACAAATGAGGAACATTTGCACTTTGAGGCATATTTTAACTATATTACTTCTTGAATAGGAAAAGTTCTAATATTTAAAATATATATTATGACATAGTAGAAATACACACTATGTAGAAAATATTACATATCATATGGATACTTATTGCATTCTAATCCTAGTCTATCATCAATAAATTATTAAAAATGTTTATTAAATAAAGTAGAAGGAAATAAAATAGAGGTGACATCTTGATTATTATTGATTCTCAGAGTTGGATATATGAGTGTTTACTATATAATGCTTTCTGTTTTTGCATGTTTAAAAATTTTCATAATACAATTTATAAAACAGATTATTAAGAGAAAAAAGAATTAAAAGGAAAAGGGTCAACAATGCTAAATGGAATAGACTGATAAGTGGCAGCAATAAAGAGAAATGAAAATCAACTGTTTTGTTTTCTGAAGTTTTTTTGTGAGGGAGGGCAGAATTTTGCTCTGTCAACCAGACTGGAGTGCAGTGGCACGATCATAGGTCATTGAAACCTCGAACTCTTGGACTCAGGTGATCCTCCCACCTCAGCCTCCAGAGTAGGTGGACTATAGGTGCATGCCACCACACCCGGCTAATATTTTTATTGCTATTCTTCGTAGAAACAGGGTCTTCTGTGTTGCCCAGACTGGTCTCCAATTCCTGGCCTAAAGCAATCCTCCTGCCTGGGTCTCCCAAAGTGCTGAGATTATAGGAATGAACCATCATGCCCAGCCTGAAATAATTTTGTCTTCCACCTTCAGATGGTGGTATTTAAACCATATTATAGCAATTTTCACCCCAATGCCATTTTTCTCATAGTGTCTTAAAGGTGGAATATCTTCTTGGGTGTCTCCACATTTCTCCACAAAACTTTCCTTGATATTCTAACTTCAAAGGATTTCTCTGCCCTCTGAAGTTTTTCAGTGATGATAGACTGTCGGAGTCCAGCTTCAGCTGGGTTCAGCGTACCCCAAAGGTGGGGATGATTGGGAATTACAACGGGTCTTTTATACACAAAGTCAGATGTGGGAGGGGCATCCCCCACCCACCAGAAACCTTAGTCCATGAAAACGTAATCAATGACTGCCTTTAAACCCTTTGCATATGATAATCTTAAAATCCCATAACAAAGGATAATCTAATCCGTGACTGACATATTCTATAAACCTTTTTCATCCTAAACTGATTGATTTATGCCAAGTTAAACAATTCTATAGAAGCTTAAGTATTTACTTTACAAATGAAAGTGGCCCATCCCAGAATGTTTGGAATGTGGCCCAGTCCAAAGTTCACAGTGGGCTACCTGCAAGTAACCCAGCCACATTCTTTCAGCAAAATGGCTGTCTTCTAAAACTATATTCTACAATTTACACCTTCAATAAATCCTAAGATCATGACCCAGAAGCCTGTGACCAATACTAAGGCTCTTAGATATGACACAAGTTTGAATTACAAGTTGTGTGAAAGCCAAAACTGTAGTTTGTGGAAGAATGGGAGCAATGAGCTTCTAAAGTTAGCTTGTGTTAGTCCTGGTCTCAGAGTTTTTATGTTTTGAGCTCACAGGAGCTTAATCTGGTTAGTGCTGAGTAGAAAGGGGGAGGAAATGGGGTCAAATAGCTCCCTAACGCATCCTAGTGGTCTCAGGGTCAACGGCCCTTCCTGATCCCTAATGCTCAGTGGGCCTCCGTGGCTGGCTCCCAACAATAGACCATGACATCTTAGTGTTTCATTGGTTGTTGCTAGATAGTGTGACAATGCTTTGTAGTCTTAGAAGCTTTCTGTGAAAATATTTCATATCATAAAGTTATAAGTAGGATTTTAAAAGACATCTCTCTGTTAGACAGAATTTACAGTTACTTCAGAGTTCAGGTTCCTTTTACTCTATCACACCGTTTGTGAAAGGCCTGGGTTTGACACCACCTATTACTTAAAAGGCCTTAAGTAAGTAACTCAACCTCTCCAAGTTTGTTTCCTCATTCATAAAATGGAGGTAACAATGCTTACTACAGAGGATACTGTAAGTATAAAATGGGACAACTCAAGGGAAAGCATGCAGTAGAGTAATTGGTACCTATTAGTTAATTAATTTCTGTTTTCTATTTTTGTTCTTTTAAATATGACATAAAAAGTAAGCATTAATTCTAACAACATACTTGAAATTTTTTTGACATTATTTGAGTCTCCCCTTCATTTTATCTTCCCCAAAATTCTTTTTGAGAGTTTTCTAGCACTTTCATAGGTGTCTATTATAGCCTTCTACCTATGTAACATTTTCTTTTTTTTTTTTATAATCAATATTTTTTATTATGATGTTGTGGGGTACAGTTAAGGGTTAGGTATACAAATACATTTCATTCAGGCACCCTATTGATAAGAGGTGCTTCCCCATCCCCAGACAGATATTTGCTACCATTAATCCCATCACCCTCCCCCCCATATTTCCCACTACTGTCAGTCATTTTCTTACAGTATTAGGTTGGATGTTCAAGGTCCATTATATGAGTGAGAACATGTGATACTCGGACCATTGTTTTTGTGAGAGGTCACTCAGTATTATGGACTCTAGTTCCATCCAGGTTGCTGCGAAATTCATGATTTTGTTCTTTTTAATGGCTGCATAGTATTCCATCGTGTATATGCACCACATTTTTTAAATCCAGTCCTCTTTTGATGGGCAGCATGGTTGCTTCCAGGTTCTTGCTATTGTGAACAATGCTGCAATAAACATACGTGTGCAAGTATCTTTTTTATAGAGTTATTTGAGTTCTTCCAGATATATTCCCAGTAGGGGAATTGCAGAGTCATATGGGAGGTTGATATTTAAAGCTTTTAGGAATCGCCACACTGCTTTCCACTGAGGTTGCACTAGTCTACACTCCCACCAACAGTGTAGAAGTGTTCCCTTTTCTCCACACCCTCTCCAGCAGCTGTTATTTTTTGAGTTGTTGATAATTGCCATTCTGACTGGAGTTAGGTGGTATCTCAGTGTGGTTTTGATTTGCATCTCCCTGATGATGAGTGAGGTTGAACATTTCTTCATATGTCTGTTGGCTGCTCGGATGTCTTCCTTTGTGAAGTGTCTATTCATATCTTTTGCCCATTTTATAATGGGGTTGTTTGTTTTTTTCTTTGCAGCACATTTGAGTTCCTTGTAGATCAAAGATGTTAAGCCTTTGTCTGACCTGGTGTTGCATTTCACTATATTTCAGGTATGTTGCATTTCACTATATTCCAGGTATAGATACTGTCAATTTCCAAAGAACTAAAATGAACTTAACAATTTACTCCTTCTATCATAAAAATAATAATCCCTATCAAATAAAATAAAATATCAGTATCTACTACAATTGTTTCATAAATAAACTCATGTGATTTATCTGTTTTGTTTTTATTATTTTTAGTTGACAATAATTGCACATTTTATGAGGTACAGTTGATATTTCAACGCATGTATACAATGTGTAATGATCAAGTCAGGGTTATAAGCACATCCATCATCTCAAACATTTATCATTATTTGGTACCAGGAGCATTCAAAATCTGCTCTACTAGATACTTGAAAATATACAAGAAATTGTTGTTTATTATAATCACTCTACAGTTCTGTAGAACACTGGAACTTATTCCTTCTAACAAGTTGTACTCTTGTATTGATTAACCATCAGCTCCCGATTTCCCCTTGCCATTACCCTTTCCAGATTCTAGTAATCACAATTCTATGCCCTACTTTTGTTAGAGCAACTTTTTAAGATTCCATATATGAGTGAGAACATGTGTTTTTTATATTTCTGTACTTTATTTATTTCACTTAACATACTGTTTTCCAAGTTCATCCATGTTGCTGCAAATGATGGGATTTCATCCTTTTATGACTGAATAGTATTCCAGTGTGCATATAGACCATTTTTGATTTATCCATTCATCTATTGATGGACACCTAAGTTGATTACATGTCTTGGTTACTGTGACTAGGGCTGCAATAAATATGAAATTTAAATATCTTTTTGACATACTGATTTCCTTTTCTTTGGATATATACTCTCTAGTGAGATTGCTGGATCTTATAGCAGTTCTAATTTTAGTTTCTTAGGAAATTCTGTACTGTTTTCTATAGTGGTTTTACTAATTTACATTCCCACCAACAATGTGTAAGTGTTTCCCTTTCTCCACATCCTTGTTAACATTTGTTATTTTTTAATTTGCATTTCCCTGATGATTAGTGATGTTGAGCAATTTTTCATATACCTGTTGGCTATTTGCATGTTTTCTTTTGAGAAATGTTTACTCAGCTCATTTGATCATTTTTAAATTGGAATTTTTTTTCTGTTGAATTGTTTTAGTTCCTGTATTTCTGGGTAGTAATACGTTGTCATATAATAGTATGCAAATATTTTCTCATATTTTTCAGGTTGCCTCTTTGTTCTGTTGATTTTTCTTTTGCTATGCAGAAGTTTTTAAATTTGATATCATTCTATTCCACTCTATTCATATATTTTTGCTTTTGTTACCTGTGCTTTGCCTAGACCAATATCCTAAAGTATTTATTCTATGTTTCTTTTTAGAATTTCATAGTTTAAGAGCTTACATTTAAGTATTTAATCAATTTGAGTTGATTTTTGTATATAGTGAGAAATAGGGGGTCTAGTTTTATTCTTCTGCATACAGTTATCCAGTTTTCTGAGCACCATTAATTGAAGATATTGTCCTTTCTCTAATTAATGTCTTTGACAACTGTGTTGAAAATCAGTTGAGTGTAAATACATGGATTGATTTCTGAATTCTCTATTCTGTTCCATTGGTCTATGTGTCTGTTTATTTGTTTTTTTTGTTGTTGTTGTTTGGTTTTTTTTGTCAGTACCATGCTTATTTGGTTACTATAACTTTGTAGTATATTTTGAGGTCTGGTAGCGTGATGCCTCCAGCTTTGGTTTTTTTTTTTTTTGCTCAGAATTACTTTGACTATTTGGGGTCTTTTGTGGTTTCATATGATTTCTAGAACTCCTATTTTCTATTTTGATGAAGTGAAAATGACCATACCACCAAAAACAACTTACAGATTCAGTGTTATCTGTATCAAAATACCAATGACATTCTACACAGAAATATATTTGTGTTTAAACAACCTATTGAAGTATATTATACATATTATAAAATTCATCCATTTTTACATATACAATTTAATTACTTTTAGTAATGCTACTGAGTGGTACTTCATCACCATAAATGAGGCTTTGAACATTTCATCCTCCTTAGTAAGAGTCCTCATGTTAACATGCTTCATAATTCTTAAACACATTTTCTTTCATGGGGTAATTTCTTAGAATAAGATTTGTATAGTTCTAGCTCAAACTCTTAATGTCTTCTAAAACTACATTGAGGTTTACAATGCCACTATCTTAACTGGTCCCCGGGCTATTGTTTCGGCTCCTTTGTTGTTATAATACCCAATCATTTTGAACCTGAGCAATCGGAATAACAGAGTCTCTAATAATAATGTGGCTAGAATCCCAAGTTTCTAAGCAGAGCTACTCAAGCCATAGCAATATAGAATATCTGCCTTTCTTTGGGCCTTTCTCTCAAGCTAACACTTACAGTGTATAGTTTTGTTTTTTTTTTTGAGTTGGAGTCTCACTCTGTCGCCCAGACTGGAGTGCAGCCACCGCAGCCTCGACCTGCTGGGCTCCAGCGATCCTTTTGCCTCAGCCTTCCGAGTAGCTGGAACTACAGTCACGCGCTACCACGCCCGGCTAATTTTTTTGATTTATTGTAGAGATGAGACTCTAGCCAAGTTGCCCAGGTGGGTCTCGAACCCTCGGGCTCAGACAATTCACTCACCTCGGCCTCCCAAAGCACAGGATCACAGGCTGAGCCACCAAGCCCGGCCACAGTGTATAGTTACTCTTCAGTCTCTTTACCTTCCTAGTCAGTGAGAACCTGGCACGATGCAATACTATTGATGGTCTGTGTTTATGTTTGCTTTAGCTAGAGTTCTCTGAGAAATTTCTTACTAATTAAGCTTTTCCATACATGATTTTTATTATTTACTGGATGCTTATTATTGTTAGGGATTGTGCTAAATAATTTTTATGTATCATTTCATTTGATTTTCATGACAATTTTAATAAATAGTTATTGTTGTCGTCATTTTGAAGAGGTAGAAATATGTTCTCTATTTTACAGATGAAGAAACTGAGGACCAGAGATATAAAGTACTTTCCCAACATCACATAACAAGCAAGTAGTGAAGCCTGATGATAAAGTCTTTTTAACCACTTTGCTAAAAGTGAAGATCATAAGCTGAATACTTAATACATATCAATATTGTGATTTACAGTTATTAATCCACGAATACCTTGTGTGCTAGATATTGTTAACCCTCAGTTAATTGTTAAGGGAATGAGGGCCAGAGATTTAAGTGACATTCTTAGTTGTACACAAATATTAAGTGGCAAATTTGGGACTTAAACTAAGTACACGCTTGAACCTCCTTGCTTAAGTTTAAATACCGACTGTGTTACTTACTAGCTGTTTGACCATGGGTGAATTACTCAGCCTTTCTGTGCCTCAGCTTCCTCATCTCTAATATGAGGTTAATGATAGTAGCAACTTAATAAAATTATTGTGAAGATTAAATCAGTTAAGATATATAGAGCATTTAGAGTCAGGTTGAGCCACTGAGCCCAGCTAATTCACTCTTTTTTTGTGATAAGGGCAGAGTTTCCTACAGCTCTAGAGAGCCTCTACAGTCTTGTTTCTCAGAAGCAGTGGGAGAAATAATGCCCTTATCAAAGCTAATGAAGTGAGAGGTCCACATCTGTATTATCCAGAAGTGAACCCAAAGGAAAAAGGCCTAGCTCTCCTGGCCAGGGCAAATATCAGCTGGAGCCCTGGGGAAGCTTTTTACAAATTTCAAGCACTACTTAGGGGGTTAGAGTCATTTCTAAAATGCAAAAAGTGCCTTTCTGATAAATAGACTTGCTAGCAGATAAGTCTTGAAAGTGAAAAGACAAATATCAACCTAAAATATAGTCATATTTCTTATAACCAGTGACTTACATGTGAATCCACCTAGATGGTTACATAAAATAACTACTCTTTTAAAAAGGGGTAAGTTTGTGTGAGTCATTTATTATGTCATTATGTGACAAAAAATACTACTGTGATGATCACTTATATGTAGCTTGCTCATTCATTCCTTCATGAAATATCTGTCAAGTGCCTACTACAAGTCATGCATTCTATGTGAGTTATTTGATATTGAGAATGTGTAATAACATTAAGTCCAGAAAATACCCTGACTTGTAATTCACATCATTTTATCTCTGCTGTGATTCTGAGATTTCTTAGCTTCATATAGATATATTCTAATTTAGCTCTGGATCTAGATAACCAAATCAACAAGATTCTAGAAGATTCATTTACCAGGATATTTTAAATTCTGCCATGGTGATACAGTGTTTGGAGTTAATTTTCTTTGTTTAAGAGAAAGTCATTATCTTATCTGTGATCAATTAATTAGAGGCTAAATGACTAGTAAATATAGATTTAGTTATTTTTTTATTTTTTTTTTTTTTGAGTTGGAGTCTCACTCTGTCACCCAGACTGGAGTGAAGTGGCCGCTCCCGGCCACTGCAGCCTCGCCTGCTGGGCTCCGACGATCCTTCCGCCTCAGCCTTCCAAGTAGCCGGAATTACAGGCAAGCGCTACCACGCCCGGCTGATTTTTTGATTTATTGTAGAGATGAGGTCTCGCTGCCCAGGCGGGTCTCGAACCCGCGGGCTCAGGCAATCCACTCACCTCAGCCTCCCAAAGGCGCGGGATTACAGGCTGAGCCACCGAGCCCGGCTGATTTAGTTATTTTTAAGATTTACCTTAAAAGTATATTACTGTGGCAAAACCTTGATTACAATAATATTATGAAAATGTGAGGATCCTTCTTTTGTGAAGGGTTTATAAGTAGTTGCACTCCCCTACTAGAAACTCCAAATAAGCTCTTAAAGTTAAAATACTTATATATGTATATGTGTGTGTGTGTGTGTGTGTGTGTGTGTGTGTGTGTGTGTGTATTTGGTTTCAAGAACAGATACACAAAAAAGAGAAATTCATTCAATATCTACTACAGTGTGACCCTATTTAATTAATTATTCAAATCTTAATATTTCAGAACTGATTATGGTGGTTGTTTTTTTAGATTTAAAAGTCCTCTTAAGCAATGGTAAAAAAATATTTATGGACAGATTTTTTAAGTTCTCCAAGTACAAAACTGGAAGAATAAAATCAAAATCCATACCATGTATTTACTGACAATTTTGAACAGTCTGTATATATTTATATCTTGCCCTAACAATATTGGAAAGTTATTTATGATGTATACTACTTGCATTATTAGAGACAGTTCAAGATGGGAACAATGAACCATAACTGTTGTCCTTTTTTTTTCCAAGTGACTTTAAAAAGACCTTTATACCTTGCAATTAATTGGCCAACTAGGGAAATCTTCTGTAGAAATAAATGCAGTTCAAATAGTACTCCATAGTAGATGGCATTTGTTCAAAAACCTTTTTTCTGAAGACTATTAAAACATGCATGAGAAACTACCAATTACTTAGCCCAGAGAGAGTTCTTCACAGAAAAAGCTGAGGGAATTATCATACAATAATAATAAAAACACTGAATGTGTTACCTAAGGTATGATATCATATACTCTTGGTGACTTTAGTCACTGGGTTTTATATCTAATTAAGTCGATCAATGTGCTTCAGCATCAGTTTAAATAGTTGACTCCTTATTGAAAAATTAAAATTTATTTGCATGAAATGTGCAGAGAACTGCAAGTCTTAAAGTGACATTGGATGTTTTACTCACAAGAATACTTTTCATTACTATATAACATTTTTGATATTCATCTTAAAGTGCAACAGCAGATGAGAAGGTAATCCTCACATTTCCCTAAAGACTTTAACAATCTCAATTTACTGCAGATGAAAATGCCTGGAACATGAGATGCAAATGCAGTTAGGAAAATTTCCTGTCTTCTTTTGAACTGAAATCTACATCAAACTTCATTCATCAGAGTCTTTCTTACCCCAACCTGTCATTTAAATGAGTTCATTGTGCAAGACATGAATATTTACATAAAATGCTTTTTCTTTTTTCTCTTGTCTGACCATCGGTTTATTCAAATTAATTCTATTTGGATAACTGAAATTTGACTATATTTGTTAGATAATGGTCAATACTACACTCTGTGCAAAGGTATATTTTTCATCTTGCTTTTCTTAAATCAATTGTTGACTTAAAGTGGAACAATTCTTAGCAATATTTGTGTTGGTAGAGTCTCATTGTTAACCATTTACTTGCCAGCTATCTGGCATAAAAAAGCATAGGGATTAAAAATTGAGGGTCAGGTTAGGTGGCTCAGCCTTTAATCCCAGCACTTTGGGAGGCCGAGGAGAGTGGATTGCCTGAGCCTGAGGGTTTGAGACCAGTCTAGGTAACTTGGCGAGACCTCGTCTCTACAATAAACCAAAAATTAGCTGGGCGTGGTAGCATGCGTCTGTAGTTCTAGCTACCTGGAATGCTGAGGCAGAAGGATCGCCGGAGCCCAGCAGGTGACGTTGGAGTGGTGGTGAGTGTGTCACTGCACTCCAGGTTGGGTGACAGAGTGAGATTCCAACTCAAAAACCAAACAAACAAAAACTTGAGGATGTTTTGGAAAATTAGTCAGCCCTCCTCATATTGCCTAAAGTTGAGTGACTATTAGCTTCTATGTGGATGTGAAGCTGTGTCTATTCAGTGTTCATAATGGTGCTGATAACTGATTTAATCAAGAGAGATGTTGATAAATCTTTGTCAGACAAAAGAAGAGGGAGCACTATCACTCACAATAGGAAAACAAAGTGAATATACTTTCATCACACATTTTCTCTGTTGCCTGAACAAGCATGGGAGGAGATGAGTCAACAAACAAGGTGGCATTGGAGAACAAATTCCACCCAGAATTAGGATGGATTAGTTTGGCAAGATGGTAAGAATAATTGAGGGCATTGTAACCAAAAATGTTAATGTGAAAAATAAATTTCCCTTTGGTCACTCACTAAAGTTGTCCTATTTGAACTTGGGTTGATATTGAAATACATTCAAGAGAACATTATTTTCAACACATAGTTTTTTGAACTTCTGATTCATGTTTGAAAGGGATTCATAAAGCAGGTTTACTTAAATACTCTAAATAATGCTGGTTGAAATCGAATAGTTCTTGTAAAAGTTATTTTCACATAACTAAACAAGTTGTATTTACAGAAAAATTAAGACTTTCCAATACTTATTTATAAGGTTGTGCAAATATCTTTTTTTAAATGAGGGAACAGTATTGACACAAAAAATAGGTTCAAGTCAGTGAGGGAGATTGGTTTTTGGAAAATTGTTGACCTTCTAAAAGCTAACAATAAAAACTAGTAATTACGTATGGTTCTTACACTGGGCAATTTGTGTATACCTCTTTGTTGTCTGAAAATAATAGTACAAATAAATTTAAAGTATTTTTGCAGTCATTACTAGAGACTCTTAATAAGTATGGAAGTATGGTTATGTAGTAGGACACAAAATATGTAAAAAGGTAGGAAACTTGAAGACATGAGGAGCAAAAAAGCTACGAGTTAAATACAGCATTAATAACAACTATTCCCTGAAGTGTGATCCAAGACAACTATCTTTCAGAATCTTGATTGTTGACTATGTTTTGTAATCTTACATTTATGTTTTTAATTCTATGAGAAATTCATAGTTATTTTTTGGCATGTACTGCATTTGCATCGGTGCTGTTGAAGTCATACCAGTTTCCAATCTGCACAACTTAGTGACCCCCATGTTGGGTGTTGAATGTTACGTCTGTGCAAATCTCACAGATTTCAAGTGACAAATGAAATCATTGAGTTGAATTGGCAACTGCACAATGAAGGCAATTAGATTGGTTTGTGAAAGTCCAGAAATGAAACTTTACTAGTTGGGGCTGAAGTTCTTTTCAAGGCTTAAGCAGCTAGGTTTTGAAACCAACTTATGTTTGGAACAATTTGTTTTTACAGCTAAAATGTTATCAACTCTGAAAGATTCTTTCCCCGGATCCGGAGACAGTTACAAAAACAAAACAAAACACCCCCAAACTTAGGAAATTAACACTTGCCATCTTTAATAATTTTTTGCTTTCCCTGAACCTACTAACCTGGAAAATTCAGCTCTGATTCAAGAAGGTGATTCAAAAAGAAATTGGATGATATTAGCAGTACTCTAATTTTGCAATTTACTATTATGTAGTACAAAAACACAGACACCAGCAACATTGAATTAAGTATCACATATATGTTAAGGTATAAACAACACTTAAAAATCCATATTGGAGCCGGGCTCGGTGGCTCAGCCTGTAATTCCGCGCCTTTGGGAGGCTGAGGTGAGTGAATTGCCTGAGCCCGCGGGTTCGAGACCCGCCTGGGCAGCGAGACCTCATCTCTACAATAAATCAAAAAATCAGCTGGGCGTGGTAGCGCATGCCTGTAATTCCGGCTACTCGGAAGGCTGAGGTGGAAGGATCGCCAGAGCCCAGCAGGTCGAGGCTGCGATGGCTGGGAGCGGCCACTGCACTCCAGTCTGGGCGACTGAGTGAGACTACAACTCAAAAAAAAAAAAAAAAAATCCATATTAGAAGAGAAAATAGAGATTGGAAATAATTCCTGGAAGAGAAAACATGGCCTTTACAAAAAATAAGAAATTTGATTATAGCAAACAAAAGTTGTACTTAGTTAACCCTACTGTTGAAATGGAAATGATATAATGCTACTTTACTGTAAAGTTACATTTTCCATTTTCATTCTTGATTTATAACTCCAATTTTATACTCAGTTGTTAACAATCTTACAAAGCCAGTGTTAATCTACAGAGATAATGAAAAATAAATGATGTTATAAAGTCTAGTCAAAATTAACACTAGACCATTAAGATGTCAAGTTACAATGGGTTAGTTACAGCAGGTATACCATTTTGTAGTACAGTATTGGGCAGCTACAGGGGAAATAAATTATTCAGACTCTCTGTTCCTTTTAGGATTCTATGAACAACTTCTGCAAGCAGCTTCTGTTTCTTGCTCTGCCAGAGCATAGAAAATAATTCAGGCTTTATTCTTATAGACTCTGAATGGGTGTCTGTGATGATTTTAATGTCTCTTTTAAAATTTCAGTATATTTTAATGACATAGTGAATCATCAATGTTGTTGAAAGGTTTCATTACTCTTTGTATCAAGTTGAAATGCTCCATTACTCATTATATCTGGTTCAAATAAGATATAACTCTCTTGTAACATAATGCTTATTTATTAAAATGTATTTATCTTGTCTGGTACATTAATATGTGTTTTTCATAAGAGATGTAATTTTGCTAACAATTTCCCATAAAATTAGAAGAGTTATCTGAAACCTTTGAGACAATTTAGCAGAATATTAATCTTCCAAAATTGCTATGCTAATAGTATTCTTCTAAGTAAATACAGTAAGACTTCATTATAGCATTCCTGAAGTGATCTGCAATCCACCATTTAGAGTTGTTTAAAAAAAACACATTTCTTAACACCAATGTTTCCTTGACATTCATCATTGTAGCTACCTCATAGCTTTCTTTATCTGCTGAAAATTTATTTCTAATATTTTATTTTGAATCAGTTCTATAACCTAGCAATACAGTGTATTGGGGAATGGTTTAGGATACCTTTGAAAGGGTGATGACATGCATTCTTGGATGCTTATGTCACTAGCATATATTACTTCAGTTATCAGCATTATTTTTAAGACTTAATTAGGAAAAAGTATAAAGGCCAAAGGAAAACATGAATGATAAAGGGAAGGGAATTAATATTTAATCAAAGACAACAAAGATATGAGCTAAAATTTGTTATTTTTACTTTATAGATGAGTAAACTGAGGTTCAGGATTTTTGAGTAATTTATTCAATGTCACATTGGTAGTTAGGTGGCAGAATGAAGATTTTAACTTGTATATCTGAGTTTTTGGTCTGGACAAAAGTTTGTTGCCTGGATAAATGGAGGTAAGCTATGAAGAACTACAAAAAGGAATTTTATTCTGAAAAGCAAGGAAATAAGTAAATAAGTGTTGAAAGTATCTGTTTACATGGCATCAGACTTATAATTTCTATTGTTTTCTTTCCATTTAAAATCAATTACTCAGCCTCACATACACACAATCATGTTTTCTTTGAGAACATTGTGATTTGCTACAAGGACAACTGACATTTTGTCAACAAGGTAGATGAAGAAAATGTAATTTTAAAAGGTATCAAGATACTGTTTAGATATAATGAAAAACTCATTTATCTTAAAATATAGCGAACAGGATATGAAAAGGGTCATAGGTACCCTCTCTGTGGGGGCAATACCACATGGCTAAGACTTCCATTTATAAAAGGCTTTGTATACTTGTTTAACCAACTCCTACTTACTAACTTTGACTCAAGTCATGAAAAGCCTATGGTATTAGATGTCTTTAAAAACAAACTAATTTAAAGACAAAATCAAATCAACCCCAAACTATACACATTTATTTCCTTCTGAACATTATCTTTTTTCTAAGTCCACAACTTTTATTATCAGTCACACATTTCATTAGGGAAAAAAAAGAGTGCAGCAAATGGGATAGGGTAGTATAAAAAAACAACAGCAACCAAGTTTATACATGTCCTTCTATCTCTGTCTGGGATCAGGCCCTTCCGACATCAGGCGCAGCAGCTGCACTTGTCCGATGCCCCTCTGCAGACACAACCCTGGGCACACGTGACACAGCCCATGAGGCAGCAGAAGCAGCAGCTCTTCCTGTAAAACATGCATGTGCACTCTTCGCACTTGCAGGAGCCAGCACAGGCGCAGGAGTCACAAGCGGTGCAGGAGCAGTTGGGATCTATGTCAAGCCCAGGCAAGGCTGGAGTTCCAGGCAAGAGGGAAGAGGCAGTGGGGCATGTGGGAGGCTTGTCCTGAACATTATCTTGACTGGACATGAGACCCAGGTTGCTGTAGCCACTTCAATATCAACCTGAGAATGCAGCAGACACCACCCAGAAAGGAAGTCAAGAAAAGAGAATTACAGAGTAGTAGGGCTTCTGGATTACATCAGCCCTGAAGAATACTCTGTGTTTGGGCTTCTAGTCTTTAGAACCATAAAGAATATACCCATATGAAAGAAAACCTGTACTTATTGAGGAAAATATTTTCATCATGTAGCATTTTATAGATAGTAACTAGCTACTTGAATTTACTCTGAGCAGCAGGTAAAATGTAGACAATCTGCTTTAACAAAAAGTCATACAATCCCCATTTTACTAGAAAACCTGTCCTGAGTATCATATTTCTTCCAAAAGTAAATAAGCAAAAAGGAAACATTATTCTAGTGCCAAATTTTGAGGAGATGATAATAGGATGTCCAAATGACAATAAAATTGTTTCTTCAAATCTTTATTGAGATAAGCCCCATCAGGATGGTAAAAATCTGAAATCTCACAGCTGATGCAGTAATAGCAAAACAATATCCATTTACATTACCAGAATCATAAATAGATAGTGCTGGTGTTTCTGGAAATATTAACATAAGTGAAATGAGCATTTGTACCATTTCACTGCACAAGCGTTCTTAATTTGTTCAAGAACAAAAAGTAATTTCTAATTATACTGTGGAAATTGCAAAAATACATAAACTACACCAAAGATATAGAGATTGTTCTTATCCTAAATATGTTCTGATTTAATCAATCTCATTCACATGTATGAATTCAAAGAACTGTTGAAGGGATCCACACTATACAAAATGAAACAAACAAAATTTGTACATCGGTGCCTTATTTTTCTTGGTATTCCCTCACTTCTTCTCCACTGTATTTAAAGCAAAAATATTATTACCAAACCTTTAGTCAAAGACATTGGAGAGAGAAATCAAGTCATTTATTTGAAAGTACACAGCATTACTGACAGAGCTGAGAATACTAACTCAGGTCTTTCTGATCCCCAAACCATTATACTGCAGTTTCTCTCAGAACCCCAAAGAATCTATTTTGTTCTTGACAGGAATAGAAGGAAGGAAGAAAGAAAAGGGGGAAGAAAGGAAGAAAAGAGAGGAAAGAAGGAGAAAAAGAGGAGGAAAAGAAGGAAGAGGGTAAGGAAAGAAAAAGGATCAGTGGATCTCTTGTGAAAACATAGTGGAGATAACAGCAACTGAGCAAATCTATGCGCAGAGTTCTAGTTACTGATATATCTGCCATAATAAATAATTCAATTGACAAAGAGAGGCTTGAGAGAACTTTAGTGTCCTTTCATAATCTCCACAAGCACCCACTAAGCCACCACAAATATACATAGCCTGGGTAAAATAATATATATGGTATGCAAATGTAACTGCCTAGCCTAGAGCCCCTCCTTCATTCCCACCCTTCTAACTAGATTACTACTCCTACTTCTCTCCTTATATAGAAATTCTGAGGCTGAAACTACTGAAACATAGTCTTTCCTCTCAAAGATATTATAGCCCAGTAGAGGAGAACAAGAGAAATACACAAATGATGCATAGTACAATGTAAAGAAAAATGTTCCATAATTTAACTAAGGCCCAAAGGCAATTGGGATTCAAAGATAAATGAGTGGGCAGAGATTAGAACATGCTCAGTCCAGAGATGGCAACTTGTTTCATTGTTTCTCAGGTAAAAGTTCTAGGATTAATTATGCCACAGTCTAAAGACACATGAGCAAAAGATTATCTTGCATGTACCATGGATATAAGAAAAAGGATACGTAGAATGCCTGTTTGGTATTGGCCATACTCCATGTAGCCCAACTGGTTGATTTTTATCTTTTTCTTTGGCCCTCAAAGATTTCTTCTCCTGAGCTTCAGGCTGGTCTATATCAACCTTGTAAGATTGATCTATTCTTTTTCATGCTGCCTCCAAAAGTGTCCTTTTAGAATTGTAATTTTAGTACACAGGCAGGTACAAAAGAATCCATGGGAAAAGTCAATTTGAGATGGACCTTGAGGAATGTCCAATATTTTTACATGGAGAAAGGAAGAGAAGGACAGCTAGGAGAGAAATTACAACATAATCAAAGGCAAATGACCAGGTAGCTTAAGTTGTTTTCAAAAAGTTGGTATTCTAGTTTCATTGGGGCACAAGTTTAATGCAGAAGAATCATACGATATGAAGTTTGGTATTGTATCATAAAAGACCTTATATGTCAGAGTCAGTAGTTAGTATCTAGTTATCTGGAAATGGTAAGGGAGACTTCTCTAACAATGTGTGTAGCATGCACTAGAGTGAAGAGGAATATGTGGTGAGAGACCAATTAGAAAACTATTAAAGTGGCCCAGGATTAAAAGTAATGAGAGCGTTAACCAGAGTGTTGGCAGTAGAAACAGAAAGAAGGGGATAGATGCAAGAGATATAAAAAAAGTAAAATCAAGAACACTTGAAAATGAATTGCATGTGAAGGGCCAAAAAATGAAGACTCCAGGGTGACTGAAATGCTCTAGCTTGAGTTACTGGGAGAGAAATTTTTAAGATTTTAAAAAAAATTTTAAAGATGAGGGGTACAGTTCAGGATTAGGTATACAAATTGTTCATTATGCAGGTACCCTTGTTTGATGAGGTGTGCCTCTCTCCCCTGGCAGTTTCACACTATTGCCAATCCCTTTCTTATAGTGTTATGATAATTGTTCAAGGTCTGCTTATGAGTGAGAACATGTGGTACTTAGTTCTTTGTTTCTGTGATAGATCACTCAGTATTATAGACTCTAAGTCCATCCAAGTTGCTGTGAAGTTCATAATTTTGTCCTTTTTTATCACTGCATAATATTCCATCATGCATATGTACCACATTTTTTTTATCCAGTCTTCTTTCAATGGGCAGCACGGTTGGTTCCATGTTTTTGCTACTGTGAATAATGCTGCAATAAACATGCTAGTGCAGACTGGGAAAAAATACTTGCCAACTGTATATCTGACAAAGGACTAATATCTAGAATCTACAAGGAACTCAAATGGGCCTTAAAGAAAAAAAAACAACCCCATTACAAAGTGGGCAAAAGATATGATAAATATTTCTCAAAAGAAGACATACGAACAACCAACAGATACGTGAGACAATGCTCAGCCTCACCAGTCATCAAAGAAATGCAAATTAAAACCACACTGAGATACCACCTAACTCCAATCAAGATGGCCATCATCAATAACTCAAAAAAACAACAGATGCTGGGGAGGATGCGGTGAAAAGGGATCACTTCGACACTTGGTGGGAGTGTAAACTAGTACAATCTCTGTGGGAAACAGTTTGGCGATTCCTAAAAGATGTAAAAATCGACCTTCCATACAACACCACAATCCTCCTGATAGAAATATACCCAGAGGAACTCAAATCACTTTATGAAAAAGGTTTTTACTATTAACAGAAGAAGAAAGTCAGGAAGCATAGTTTAAGAAGGAAGTATGTGGAATGGACAGGTGGGATATTCAACTGGAGATATGCAGCCTGCACTGGGAAACATGAATGTGCAGTTCAGACTATAGTTGAAGGTCACATATGTAAGTGGTGGCTGCAAAAAAGTGATAGCAGAAGTTTTTGGATTGAGTCAAATAAATGGTGAAGTGTTATATACAATAAGGGGAAAGGTAGCAGTGTTTCAGATGTGGTGTGAGTGGAAGTGAGAGTGGGAAGGATGAGTTGAGGCAGCTCGATGAAGAGTACAGTGAAAAAAATATTAGAGACTGAAAGAGAAATTCTACTTGGCATTAGACAAAGAAACTATGGTCCAGGCCTCTGTTAAAGTCCCCCCATGCGTGGACAGAAGACAGTAAAGATCTCTCTACAAGAAGAAAAAGACAGTGTTAAAGCTATAAACACAACACACACAATTAGGCTTAGCAACCTCGCATGCCTTTGAAGTCATATAGATATTTTTATTACAAACAGGTAGTTTCTGTTATGCATTATATATTAGGCTATGGATTCATGTAAAGTTATATCAGGTTAGCCTTAAACTGAACTTGAATAATCAATGGATCAAGGTTTTGACATATGTTCCTTTTACTTTAATTCAAAGCATCATTAAATCAAATATGGGATGCATTTTTACTGTCCTTTGATCTATGTCTTCTGGGGATTTTAAATAACATTTCCTAGTCAGTGAAAACTGAATTTAAATTGTATATTAGGAGTCTGACTTAACTTCATAAAAACAAGGGCATTCAGAGCTATTGTTGAAAACAATGACCTTAACTTACTCCATGAGCACCTTTGAAAAGTTTTTTTTTTCTTTTTGTATGCGCTTTCATGTTTTTAGATAAAATGCAAATGTGAAAAATCAAAATGTGAACTTGGCTATCTAATGAAGGTGGTCAAAAAAGAAAGGGTAGATCGAAGAGAATGAATACACTATAAATCGAAAATAGGGGAACTACTTCATCCTCTCTACACATTACCCTACGACTCTTTGCATCTTTAAATTAGTCCCAGGATATTTTTTCTTAACAGAGGAATATATATATACACACACACACACACATATGCATGTATATATGTGTGTGTTTGTATATGTGTATATATACATGCAGCTCCTGCTCCTCCATTTGTGAATCAGGAGGCTAGACAACATTTTAAAGCTGACAATGATTGTTTTCATTATCTTCTGTTTCCTGGTCACCTTGCCACCATATCCTTCTCTTGAGTCTGCGTTATATATTTTCAGGTTTGTTTTCTAACCAATCTCATCAAAACTCGTCTGCTTTTTTTCTCTTGTTTGTCTTGCCTTTTCTTCTTTAAGAATGTTTTTCTTCTTTAATGTGAAAACTAGCTAATCAGATAAAGTTATGGGAGCTAATGATGTTATTGATTTTTACTGTGTTCTTGAGAGTGGCTAGAACTTTCACTAGAAGTAACATGTCCATTTGGAGGGACTTTGGACAATTCACTTTCCCTCTCTGGGTTTTAGCTTATCTGTAAAATAAGGAAACTGGTGCATTAGCTCAATATTCCTGTGGTTTCTAAACATTTTCTTTAAAAAGTTGACTTTAAAGATATTTATTTTGTAATGTAAGTCACAGATATCTTAAATGTATAAAATTCAGACCAGGTAGGAAAACAATGGGAAGCTTCTGGGGTAAAGGGTCTTTCCTACCACTTATATCATACAGTTTAGGGAGCTGCTAATTCCGTTTACCTGTAAGACTGTCCCTGAAAGGAAACTATGTATTTACTTTTGCAGAAATTTAAAACAAAAGATCAACATTCATTTAAAAATGTGGCTATATTTTTTTGACTAGAACTATTTTTAAAGTGAAAAACATTTGGGATTGCAATAGCTCTTTAGCATGCATTTCCTTTCCTTCTTCTTTCTCTCCCTGTCTCTATTATCTTAGCCTGATCAGTCCACTGTGCCTGTGGGAAGTCAAATCAGGGATGGTTCATGAGCAAGTTTCACATTTATGACTGATGAACAAACAGAAGACTCATGCAATCAGTGAATTTCTAATAAAGACTAAATTGGGAACTATAGGATCTGACAGTATTGTATTTAGTATCTCAACATGCATCATTTTCCTGTCATGACTTTTTCTTTAATTCCAGTATAGAGTATGGCTACTTTTCAGATTGAGTTCTTTCAAAATAGTGCAATTATTCCAGCTGCAGATTAACCTTTTTGAAAGCACCTCATTTAGCAATGGTTTTATATCTACTTCTGCTAAAATTTTACAGTGATCTGCTTTGCATAGCTGTTTTTCTTCCCTGAGTTGCTACTAACAACCATAACAACTTCTATAGAAGTCCTCTCTAGGTTCCTACCACAGTAAATAAAGGCTCTTATCAGGTAAGAGGTTTTTTTTTTTTAGCACCTTTTTGTTATCAGTCATTCAGTCATTAAGATCAGGTAAATAGAGTTGCCTTGCTATTTACAAAAGGATAAATAACATTCTTATTTAGATTACAGATCAGATTGCTTACCCTATCTGGGCTTTACCTATAAAAGCATTCTTTTTTTTTTTCATTAAAAAAAATTTATTGTAAAGATGTGGGATACATGTCAGGGTTAGATATACAAACATTGGTCATGCAGGTACCCCTGTTGATTAGTATGTCCTTCCCTCCCCTAGCAGTTTCCCTCAACTGCCAATCCCACCCGCCCCCTCACCAACAGTTTCCCATTACTGCCAATCACTTTCTTATAGCATTATAATTGTTCAAGGTCCTCTTATGAGTGATTCTTTTTTTTTTTTAGTAGAAAGAATCCTTTCTGATCTTTACCTGATGAAATAGCTGGACTTTTTCAGGACCTATGGTGACAGTCAATGGGAGCTTGTGACCATATGAAAACCAGCTCTGCACTCAAACCTCCTTCAATAGTCATAGCCTTCTTGAGAACTCTGGTACAACTTCATGAAGACTCAGGAGATTCTAGGTTGCAAAATCTTAGGAGTTACCATCAGATTAATTGTAAATCAACAGCATGGAAGTAACAAATGCAATGTCTCAGCTCAGCTCAAAGATTCAAGCTTTCATAGGCTTTATATGAAAATTACATTATTGATGGCTTCTTCTCATTGAAGTGCATACTCATCACCCTCCCATTATAAGTAGGCCTGGTTATTATCGTGGAATATAGGAAAAACGACTACATAGTAACCTCAACCCATAATTTGGAGCAGTTTTTTCTCACAATTTCTATCTGATAAACTCTTCCACTTTTGGATACTTCATGTGCTATGTTTTAAGCATTCCACCCACTGAATATTTCAATGTCTACATCTGGATTCACTTTCTCCTTCTGACTTTTGACACTAAGAGAATTTAACAATTCTGTATGTCCTTGTCTGTATCTAGCATAAGTAGATTACATAAGAAGCCAGACTATAAAAATATTTGGAAAAAACAATATAGATAAGGTACAGATATGCTGATCAGAAAGTGGAATATAAAACACTGTAAGGTTAAAAAAATGCAAAATATCTCTATGAAATAACTTAACCTTAGTTAAAGAAATAGAGGTAGTATGGAACAAAAGTACAGAAATTCAAAATGTGGTGGATACTTATTCCAAGATATCTACTCCATTGGATTATCCCTTAGATTGATACCTAGAACATTTCACCATTTTTTTCTGAGAGTTTCTGTTAGTTCCATCCAATATATATTCTCAATAAAAAGTAAAATTTTTTAATCAATCAATAAGAATAATGTCAGTACCAACAAATCAGAAAACAAAAAACAAGAATGGGCAAATTACAAAAGAAAAATATGAGAAAAGTAATTCATCCTTACTATTCAATCTGACAAAAGAAGTAAAGCATAATCTCCAGTGTTTAAGAGGGTGTGGAGAAGCAGCAAGTCTTATACAATTAAAGTGAATTATTAATTAATGCAACTTTTCTCAAAGGCAATGTGGCAAAATTTACTTGGTACCTTAAAGCAATAATTTCAAACCTAGAAGCTTTATCCTAAGAGAAATTCAGAAAGGCAATGCAAGATTAAGCTATATGGAGGGACATCACAAGTGTCTGTCAAAATAGTTTTAAAAAATGACAACAGTTTATAGTCCCAATAATGGGGGTTGATTAAATAAATGTTAGTATATTTATATTAAATAATAATGTGAAGCCAATACAATTATTTTTCTGAATTACATTTAAGAAAAATCTTTGTGATACATTGTCAAATGGAAAATCAAGTTACAAGTAAGTATTTATTGAAAAAATAGTTTATAAAAATATTATATATTTATGTTTATCTATCTAGCAAAGTATATATACAAAATATTAGCAACATTAACCAATGTTATTAAAATAAAATATTAACCAAGATTCTATTGTTTATCTTTGGGTGCTGAGGTAGATCTTAATTTTTTAAGGTAATATCTTAATTTTCTTCATTATACTTTTATATAATTGGTATCTCCAGGTGTGTTCCACTCTATACTCAATTTACTAGAGACTTTTTAGAAATTTTGTTTTAACTTTATCTATTATATAGTGGTTTTAACAAATTCTGTCATAAAAACACCACATTTAAATGCTTTGATTCCATTGTTTTTAAATATGTTTAAGATTTTAAAATATTTTAATTATGATAAGAATATCTAGTTTAGAAAACATTAAAATAGAGCTAAAGTTAAAGAAAGAAAAGTGTCTGTAATCTTATCACCACATGTTAACTGCAATTATTTTTTCTTTAGGTGCATAGCTTCTACCTATTTTGGGTGTGTGCATGTACATGCGTATGATTTACTTTTCTTACAAAACAAGGTCATGCTTCACAACAATATAATCTTTTCATTTAATTATTTGTCACAAACATTTTCCACATGATTAAATGGTTTTTTAGTATGGATGTGCAGTATTCACTTAGTGAATATTCTATTATTGGCTATTTAATTTGTTGCTATTTTTAATGTTATAAATGACACCAAAAAGTATTCTTATAATAAACTCTTGGTGCACATGCATCATTCAATTAGTATAAATCCCTATATTTTTCTAAAAAGCATGCAAAATTTTATAACTTTTGATGAATATTAACTCATTCTCTTCAAAAAAGACTGTATCAGCTGGGCTCGGTGGCTCAGCCTGTAATCCCGCGCCTTTGGGAGGCTGAGGTGAGTGGATTGCCTGAGCCCGCGGGTTCGAGACCCGCCTGGGCAGCGAGACCTCATCTCTACAATAAATCAAAAAATCAGCCGGGTGTGGTAGCACACACCTGTAGTTCCAGCTACTTGGAAGGCTGAGGCGGAAGGATCGCCGGAGCCCAGCAGGCGG